>NC_083426.1:50803659-51011159 GCF_020745735.1 Hemiscyllium ocellatum
CGCACTGGTCCCTGCAGGCTGCTGGGATGTGCTGCACACCCTGGTCCCTGTGGGGAATGCCCGGGTCAGTGCGAGGAGCGTACTGCTGGCCTTGGGTCACCTCTGCTGTGTCTGATGAAGCTGCCACATACCTGCTGACATTTTGCTGTGCTGTTCTCTGTGGTTTCTGATCGCTGTGTCCCGGTTTTTTTGAGCAGTTTGCAGTTTCTAATCCGATCTCTCCCCTCTGACAGGGAGAGGCCAGCAGCCATCTCCATTGAAATAAAGAGTATTGATGATACATCGAACTTTGATGAATTCCCTGATTCGGACATCTTACAGCCAGGTAAGGAGCAGTCCTTTAGGGAGGGAGTCAGTTCCCTCCCAGGAGATGGGTTCTGAGTTTTTTGTATTGTTATTTGTTCCTGCTTCAACAGAGCATTATTTAGTTAAAAGCCGTCCGTTACAGTGGATAGTGTTAGACGCACAGTCCATGTGACGATGAATCTGTTTGGGATAAGTTTAGTGTTGAGTTATCTTCCTGACATCAGGGGAGGCTCATTCTGATCACTGCTTGGACATGCACTTTCTTGTCTGGGTTATTGAAGGGTGACTTTGGAACATCGGCTCAGAGTGACTCCAAACCCCGTCTTCCACTTTCAGTTAACATCCTAACCCCGCGTCCTAGATGGAGACGATCAGTCACAGCAAAATGTAGAAGGGCTAGAGAGTAAGCACAAGGTGGAGGGGGCACCACAGCGATTGGCAGCTTGTGTGTCTCAGTCGGATTCACTGCCTGTCTACAGATTGCCTTATCTTGCCAGTGTCAGTGTCTGACTAGTCTGCACTGAACACGATTCCTTCACACTGGTGTTGAAGACACTAAAAGGGAGGTGACATTTCTGTCACTGGGAAGGTAGTGGTCTCTCATTACTTTACACTGTCCCAGGCACTGTCTGGGGACTGAGAGCCTGTTGATGGGAGGCACACTGAAACCTTGTTGCTGTCCCAATTGTAACTGCGACAGAAGCTGAGCTCCAGTTCCACAGCTGTGGGAGAAGTTGGAGTGCCCCTTCTAACTACAGTTTGTGAGAACTTCTCAGACAGAGGAAGTTGACCCATTGCGTTTTTCCCCCATTAGTCACTGCAGTTTTCCAGTTTACCTCATTGTTCAGTTCCTTGTCCTCCCAGGCTGCTCTCTTGTTGGACAGAGATGACTGGTGATGTTTAACCCTGAGAGTCACCATACCTTAGACAAGGGGAGAGATTGAGAAGGAGAATTCTTCAGGTTAATTGTAGCCAGTGTGGGAATTGAACCCACACTGTCTGTGTCACTGGCAATGCCCATGTCTTACCTTTGCCTTGTCAGTGAGTTCAGTGAGAGTGTGTGTGGAATGAATTCTATGGCTGGTGGAGGGGACTGTGTATTACCTGCTGCTGCAGTAAGTGTTTTACTAGCTGTGCCTGTTATGAGAGTCCACCCTGGGATTGGTGTCTTTCTATGAAGCTGTTGTATTTGAATGTGACGCAGTGTTTTCTGATGTTCTTCTTCAGGAGTGTCACAGGCAGGGCTAGAAAGTAGTGGTAAGAAGTGTCTGTCCTCAAAGACAGGTAACCTGCATTTTATTCCCCTCATCCCTTACTAAACTCTCCTGGTCCTACGCTTTCTTACATTCACACTGGCTCCATCTGGGGGGAAGCTGGGTTATAACTCTTTGTTTCTCTGGTTTTTGAGTTGTAGAAGAGATCTGATCCTTGAACTTAGCAATTTAGTTAATGTCTGGCTATCTTCCTTTCCCTTCCCTCAATACTTAAATAAATCTTCCCTGCCCTATTCCAATCCCGTGACTTTTCCATTAGCTATTGTTATTGAAGTGCATCCTCTGAGACCAGTCTCTTGACAGTAGCAGTTGCTTCAGTGACTAAAATATCAGCACTGCTCCCCACAGGGCAGGGATCGAATCAAAGCAGGACAATCCATTGCTTCTCCCCATCGTGCTGCCTTGGGGCCACCCTCAGCAGGGTTTACCTGCACCTGCCCTCTGACCAAGTGCAGGGAAGGCCCAGAGAGAGGGTCCAATCTCCTTCTGTGTTTTGGAGAATGGGGAAGTACAGTGAACCAAACCCCTGACAATGCTGTTCCACTGGGAGAGGCATTTCCAGGAGGTTAGCATTGCTGTCTGCTGCTCCTGGACTGGCCTCTTGTCTGATAAGTCATGGTCAGGGAGCAGAGGGCCAGATTCTCCCACATGACAAGGTGGTTGCGGGTGTTGTCAGCGAGGAGTGGTTGACCTGTGCAAGTGCTCTAGTTTGCAAATCATTTGTCAGTGAAAGGGGAAACCGAGAAGTAATTTATAGCATACAAGAGTCAGAGAGACTCTCCCCATCTGCTGAATGAGTCTGGAACCACTGTCTGTCCTAACGTGATCAGCAAGTTTCTGGGTTTGGCTTCTTTTCACTGCTTTCTAAGCTCTGTCTGTAAGGACCAGTTACTGGTGCTGCCAGTATCCAGAGGAACAACTAATCTCTATCAGCTTCTGGTTCTAAACTTACACATTTGTTCTTCGCTGAATCAGTGTTGTCACTGGGATTTCATTAGTGTTAAATCCCAAGATAAAGTTTTATTCCGGGAGTGTAAATCCTAGGAGAACGTTTGCTTTGAGCACTTGAATAGACAACTTATGCTATAAAATATGCTGGTACCTTATTCTGCTACTTGGTGCCGTTTAATGGAAATGGCTGTGAGTGTGCAGCTGGCCTCTCTCCTACCCTGCTTCAGGCAGGTTTGTACACAGTGCTGGCCCTCTGCTGGGCGTGTGCTGCCCCAAGTACCCAAGGCTCCACATTGTATAAAAGCGAGCAATTTCAAAAGATTGTCGAGTCTTTGCTTAGTTTAATTAATTATCCCTGTTAAGTAGTTTCACTAAATAGACCCAGTGACAACACTGAGCGCGATAATCCACTTGAGGGCTCTGTTTGGGTGTGATTTCCGGGGTGGGGCTGCATGATGTATGGATTGTTCTGTTAACTGGAGCTTGCTGAGTGCAGCTGTCATTGCTTGGGAGTGAGCACTTTTGAGAGGACCGGGGTTCAGGTGGAATGTACCGACTATATAAGTTGGAGTGCATTTTGCTTCAGGAATCTGAAAGCGCTCTCTCTCGTGTGCAATTCCTAACGTTCTCCTTCACTCCAGTTGCAGTGAGTAACCACTCAGAGACCGACTACAAGAACAAGGACTGGGTCTTCATTAACTACACCTACAAACGGTTTGAAGGACTGACTGCCCGTGGAGCCATTCCTTCCTACATGAAGTCTGGAAAGTGATGAACTCTAACCCCAAGGGCTAACGTCACTGCTTTAGTGCCTATTTTATCTTAGCAACTTGATTGGTCCGTTGGTGGAGCCTTACTGCCGAGGATAGTGACAGTTGTGAAGCACTGAGAAATTACTCAGATTTTATTCCTAATATCCAGATATCCATTATAATCTCTTCTCGCTGGGCAGCAGATGCTGAGGTTAGACTCTGTGCAGCCCAGGGCCTCAGGCAGCAGCTATTTGAAGGGGGTTCAATGGGAATCCTACAACACAAAGCTGGCAGTTCTCAAGTCTGTGCCCATCGCTAGCTGTGTGCCTGACTCTGCTCTGTCCAGTTCAGCTCCTAGTGGCCAATAGAGCAGAACTTTATCAGCAAATGCATCCATCCTGGTTGTCCGTGAGGTTACCTTTGCTGTGTGTTCCCTGGTGGCTGAGGCAGGGCTATGCTCTTTCACTGTCCCCGTAAATGGTCACGGGAAGGCCTGTGCGTGATAATTGTCGGGCTTGTGCAGTCCTGCCTGTTAGTCACTATGTTGGGCAGAGGGCCATGTCACGGGGTTCCTGGCGTATAGCAATATGCGAGAGGGGCAGGAAGTAGCCCAGTGATAGTCCGATAGTGAGGCAGCTGACTGTTGTCTCTCTCCATGAAGAGAGCCAGGGGACATACAGCTGCCTCACAGCCGCTTATCGCTGTGCAGTGTCTGTGTCAGCCTTCCCCATTTCTGTTCATGACTGTCCACAGTTGAGCAGACACCAAGGTACTGTTCACATCATGTGTTTTTATCTGTATTTGGATGCATTTATTAATTGGGTGGGGTTCATAATGAGCTCTGCTGATTTCACCTTGATTTCTAATTATATGCAGCTTTATTATTTTAAGAGGGGGAGTGTTAGTGATGGATCTTGTTTGTAAATACAGCTGTGTGTTTATACTTGTGTGGAAGGAGGCGTTGCTGTGGGTAAAGATGGGTGATTACAGGCCTGGATCTCTGCAGGTTGATGATTCTCCCTTCTTGAGTCTATTATTTCCAAACACCGGCTCCAGGGTACATAAAGCAAGCTGAATAATAGTTCCTGCTGTAGATAATCCGTCTGGAAGATGCCTCCCTTCCTTCCTTGTTGATTTGTTTGCCACTTTCTGTCTTGCCTCTGATTGAACATCTCACTCCAGTATTACCATAAAATCCAGAATGTCTATCACTTGGAGAACTCTCACGCATTTTCAGGTGCCATTTCAGGAAACACCCCTCTGTCTCTGTTAAGAGGACAAAACAGAGTGATCCAACAAGCTGGTCCTTGGAGACCAGGTTATTATAATGACCGGCCAGTGATGATGGTGGGGTTCAGTCTGGTAGTAGGTTGCTGCCTGGATCTGCTCAGTGCTAAAAGTTAATGCTCTGGCCCTGTGTCCCAGAACATCTGTGCAAACAAACTTGCTGCTTCCTTTAACTTTCCGACAGACTCACAGTCACCCAGAGTGATGTTCATGGTGGGATTTGTACGTTATTTTGTGTGAAAGTATATTTTGAATGTTATAATGGGGCCTTGTTTTTGAGGGAGTGGTGTAACATAATTCAGCCCACACTCTTGTCAGTGCAGGCTGCTATGCTGTGGTTCCCCACCAACTTCCCTGGGGTTGGTCTGCACCATCACACAGACAGACCTGCTCTGCTGCTCCCTCTTGGAGATTCCTGACAGAGAATGGTGAATCCTAGTTGGTGAGGCTACAACATTGATCACAGTTCAAGTTCCAAGTGTTCAGTGCCACGCTCTATTTTCAGGATCTCCACTTCCTGTCCAGTATACAGTTGCTCTGTCATGGCAGACAGCTTATTTTGTAGCCTGAAGGCCCTAGAAAGTGATTGAGATAGAATTTTTTTTATTCACTCATGGGATGTGGGCATGGCCCTTGAATGGTTGCTGTCCATGTGTGATAGGGACACCCAGCTGTTTGGGAGGGAGCTCCAGAATGGTTGGAATGAATATGATTGAAAATTGACAGTTGCTGAGCTTTAATGAATAGCTCGATGTTTCAAATCCCAGTGCTGTTCCTAGATACAAAGTCCTGTGGCTCCATTGTACTGAGGCAGTGGCTTCTGGCATTTTGTGTCCTCTCCCCTTTCAGACCCAGTCTTTACTGTACCACATTTGAAAGCTGAGTATGTGCAGAACAGGCTGCTCTGGCTCCCATGCTGCCAGCACTGAGGGAAATGTCTCATACAAACGGGCGCAAGTCACTGATCCAAGCTTCAAAACCTCTTAATGGGACATGTGCACATCAGACGATGGCTTTTATCCTTGTTTTAAAAACTTGTTTCAGTACCCTAAATTAATATTAACAACGTGGAGATAAGGGAGAAGGTTGCGATTGAGTTTTGCGAGGAACAGTTATTTTCAATACAACAGTGTGGCTGAACGTACTGGGAAATTTCCCCACCCTGTATGTTTAATGTGGAGTGAGAGAGAGGTGTGCGTATGTGTGTGTGTGTTGCTTCCCCCAGGTTGAATAGCTTGCAAAAATTGACCTAGCCTCTCACGTGGCTGCTGGCTAGTTTCGGGATGTCTGAGGCACGCTGGAGTCCAGTACCGATGTCGCTGTGATAGTCTCAGACTGTACACCATTCCTGCCTTTAGTTCCCATGAGCGGCGAAGTGGCTACAGTAGCCTCTGTGTGGAGTGAGTACCCCTTCTAGTTGGAGGAAGGGCTGTGTGAGAGACTGGGTCAGACTGCCAGTGTTCCTGGGGCTGAGAGATGTAAATCCTGGCGTAAGGGTTGTGTAAGTTGCAGTATTGCTTTTTACAATGGCCACTTATTTTGTTTAAAACTGTGTATTATAAAACCGTTTACTTAACATCACCGAGTCTGTGTGAAATTTTGTCCAGAGTTTCCAGTTGAATTTTTTTTCCTGCAGGGGAGTTACAAGTGGAAGGAAAAGAACAGCCTGTTCATCTTAAATGCTAACCCATTCTTTAATCTCACACTGGAGTGAAAACCCCTGGATGTTTCTCTATCGACAGAAACGTCAGTACATTAACTGCTGGTTGTTCCACAGGGGCTGCTGTCTCACAGTAATTCTCAAGGAGATTCTCCAGCCAAACCTGAAAAGGAGAGGGTGTGATGGACAGAAGGTGCAGAATATATGGTGCATGTTTTATACAGCCCTTCAATAGCAGACCTCAGATGCACTGTCATTTCTGGGGTGCTTGAACAGGACCATTGAATAGTTTCTGTCGAAAAGGGTGGTGCAGGGAAAGCACAGCAGGTCAGGAAGCAGGAGAATCGACAGTTTCTGTCAATCCACACACTACAACTGCAACATAAAACTTATATCATCTGCATCCTCAGTAAAGGGCTGCATGTCCACATTCCAGTGCTAAAACATTAATGTACAAAATGGGGAACTGCCAGATGAAAAATGTTTTTGCATCATAATTGACCTGCTAGTTCTATGGTACACGGATCATGAAGTCTGCTGACCAGTTGCCACAATCAATCAGTAATGTTACAACAGTCCCTGACGAGAGGTGAGGGACCCCAATCAAACTCCTCATGTAGAAGTTTGAAAATGTGCCTGTTGCCCTCAAACTGCTGCACTTTCCAGCATTGTGTAGCAATGCTAACTGTTTCCATGTCTCCCCCAGCAGTCTGTGTCTGATTTGTGGCCCAATCTTCTTACTGACAGACCTTCTGTCCATAATCCCCATTCTACTCTTGGATACAGAATTTACTACAAGGACTGATGGGTTTTCTTCTCTAGACAGTCAATAATGCTGTCCTTGCTGGGCCACTTAACATGGCCTTAACCTGGGGCCTATCCGGCTTGTATTTTTAACAGACAGCCTGCCTTAGCAAGCTGTAAAACACATGTCAGAGGTGGGGTATTGAGGATTACTGGTCTGGTAGCAGATGTGCTGAGTCGGAGCAAAACATTCATTCATGTGACAGTAATTCAGTGCAGTATTTCACAGTTTGAGCACGAGTGATTAGGGAACTCTATCTTAACGCAGACCATCTTTCTATTCTCTATAAAGAGCTGTGCTCATTGTAAACAATCTCTCCGACCTGAACACTGCTCATTTGTGGGAATGTGTCAGGGCACTTTGCTTTGTCATAATGTGGATCCTCACCTAAATGTCATTTTGAGGTGTTTAAATGATCCTCAAAGTAACACTGTTCAGAATTCACAAACCTCTTAGAGATGGGCCCGAGAGGTTATCTCACTTCTGTTATGTGCTCATTTACTTGATTTCATTTCATTCATTGACTCAATCTATTCCTCAGAAAGACAGCCAACATCATTAAAGACCTCTCCCACCCCAGTTATGAACTCTTCCAATCTCTTCCGTCAGCCAGAAGATTCAAAAGCTTAAACACACGTACTAACAGATTCAAGAACAGCTTCTTCCCCGCTGTTACCAGACATCTGAACAGGCCTAGGACATTGAGTGCAATGCTGGAGAGTTGAGTTGAAAAGTGCTGGAAAAGCACAGTAGGTCAGGCAGCAAATGAGGGGCAGGGAAGTCGACGTTTTAGGCATAAGCCCTTTCTCAGGAATGTGGGGCCAGGGTGGAGCAGGGCTGAGAGGAGGGTGGAGGTGGGGAACATCTCTGGGACAAACACCAAACAACCCCAGCCCCCCGGTGGCCAACCACTTCAACTCCCTCTCCCAATCTGTCAAAGGACATGCAGGTCCTGGGCCTTCTCCACTCAAATCCAAGCCACCCAACACCTGGAGGAAGAACACCTCACCTTCCACCTTGGGACCCTCCAACCATACGGCATCAATGTCAATTTCAATAGTTTCCTCATTTCCTCCTCCCCCAACTTATCCCAGGTCCAACTCGACACCATCCTGTTGACCTGTCCTACCTGTCCCATTTTCCTTCCCACCTATCCGCTCCACCCTCTTCTCCAACCTATCACCATTACCCCTCCCACCCACATCTACCTATCGCCTTCCCAGCTACCTTTCCCCCTAGCCCCATTCCCACCCTCCTATTTATCTCTCAGGTCCCTCTGCGCATTCCTGATGAAGGGCTTATGCCTGAAATGTCAACTCTCCTGCTCCTTGGATGCTGCCTGACCTGTGTATTTCTAGCACCACACGTTGACTTGGCTTTCTTTGCGGCTGTAGTTTTGCCCTGTTGGATTATCCTATGATCTTTGTATGGTATGATCTAGTATGAGCTGGTTTGTACACAGGGATGTGCCCCAGGGTTGCTCTTGTGTTTTTATTTTCTGAGTCTCATCCTTTCAGCTGCAAACAGTTTCAGTTTAAATAAAGACGGTCCATACACTGTACGACTGAACAAACTGTGTCTGACAATTTTGCGAACAGGCTAAAGGGAGTAATGATGCACCTACACCAACTCTGGCTCACAGTTGGGCTGTGGTTTCTTGAAGATGATTTCTCAGGATGATAGCAGAGCACAGCAGACATTGGGCCAGGGAAAATTTGACAGGAAACGTAGGAGAATTTGGATAGTGTTTAGGGATCGACTGTGGCCACAGGCTGGTGAGTCAGTGGCTCCAATTCAAAATGGGGGAGGTTTCACGTTGATTAGTTGGAGCACAGACCAGTTGAGTCAGTGACCATTGTATTTATTCAAAATGCAAGTAGAGGACTCAAAGGGGAATAGGGGCAGTTTGGAATCGATACATGGACACGAGGACGGAGTGGGATTGGTTTTAGTTTGAATGTAGGGCGGTGGGACTGGTTTTGGGGTCACTCCAATCAAGATCTAGCAAATACACAAAATACAGAAGGGTCACGCTGCTGTAAATCTCCGCCTCTGGGAGAAGGGAATCAGTCAGAGGTTCTGCTTCCAGCATCATTCCCATAAACCAAGAGCTGTCAAAATTTGTGGCCTATTTCGGAGACTCAATTATGATGGCAATTACCCTGCCCCGCGCCCCCTCCATAATACACACTCCCACGTGCATAATCTCTCTCACGAACAGCTCCTGCCTCCCCCTGAACAGACTCGTGGTAGCTTCTACACAGATGTGGGAACATCACTTACAGATTCCCCCCACCATCCTGACTTGGAAATACATGACCATTCCTTCAGTGTCGCTGGGTCAAAATCCTGGAATTCCCTCCCTAAGGGTCAACCTACGGCACATGGACTACAGCGGTTCAAGAAGGCAGCTCACCCCCACCTTCTCAAGGGGCAACTAGGGACAGACAATAAATGCTGGGCCTAGAGTGACACCCATATTCCACAGATGAATTAAAAAAAAATCAGGGTGCCAGACAGAGCCTTGCTTCTGATCTTCCCACCCGTTCCTAGCACCAGAGCCTGCACAACAGATTCATGTATTGGATCATTAAACCTGGTCCTCATACCAGATCCCTGCACTGTGTGGATCTCCTGCACCTGATCACCATTAGATTCTGGCAAACCCACTCAGTGCCAGAACCCATGTGTTTGAACACAGTGGGAGCCTCACACCTGATCAGCAACGGTTTCTCCACACTTGATCATTGCACAGGATCCCCTCACAGACCAAATCATCGTGCTCCGTGCTGTCCTCCTCTTGTACCTGTGACAGAGCAGCCTGAAGTGTAGGTCCATTTCCCAGGGCCCAGTTGTTAACGTGTCCGTGACCCGGGGCCAGTTGTTACCGTGTCCTGACCTGGGGCCTGTTGTTGACGTGTCCATGACCTGGGGCCTGTTGTTGACGTGTCCATGACCTGAGGACCCAGTTGTTACCGTGTCCATGACCTGGGGCCCCAGTTGTTAATGTGCCCGTGACCCGGGGCCTGTTGTTGACATGTCCATGACCTGGGGCCTGTTGTTGACGTGTCCATGACCTGGGGACCCAGTTGTTACCGTGTCCTGACCTGAGGCCTGTTGTTGACGTGTCCATGACCTGGGGCCTGTTGTTGACGTGTCCATGACCTGGGGACCCAGTTGTTACCGTGTCCTGACCTGAGGCCTGTTGTTGACGTGTCCATGACCTGGGGCCTGTTGTTGACGTGTCCATGACCTGGGGCCCCAGTTGGTAATGTGTCCGTGACCTGTTGTTAGGTGCTCATGCCCCAGGGTTTCGTTTACTCGGTGGAGGAGGCGCTAACCCCCACGGCCTGCTCCTGTGCTGGGCCCAGGATGTCGAGCTCATCCACCTGCGGGTGATGGGTGTTGCCATGGTCACGGGGTGGTGAGGTCAGGTTGGTGACAGACCTGCTCCTGACACACTGGAAATCCACATGCCGGCTCTTCCCCTCCTCCTTCTCCCAGGACATGTGGATGAATGGTCGCTGCACATAGTTGTAGATCACCTCGTAACGGCCCCCAGCTCGCAGCTTCAGCTTCTCCTTACACGTCGGGTAACCTAGACAACACGGCATAAAAACATTAACCCGTCACTGTCACTCAACTCTTCTGGGATCCTACTGTGTACAAATGTGTTACAGAGTTAACCCTTATGACAACTTAAGGGATTCTGAACGTAGGTGGAGGGTGGGGGTGTGGGAGTGGATAGCACTCCCCCCTGAGTCACTAGGGTTAGGCTCAGGTCAGGTGAGGATTTGGTTTGTAATCTTGACAGACAAAAGGTGAGCGCTGTCAGACCCAAAACTCCTTTCTATACGTTATAAAAGGTCCCAGGGTTCAATTTCCCAGGATAAGGGAGCTCTCCCCCTTTCCCTGGAAGCAGTATAAACTGAGGAGGATAGAGCACCGCTTTTAAAAAAGGACATAGGTCAGTGATGTGGACGGACAGGTGACACAAAGTTCAATGTACAGAAGTGAGAGTGTCAGCAGGAAACCCAGTGGTAACATAAAAGGGTGCAAAGGTGCGTTAATGGAGCTACCTGGTGAGGGGATGGTTCATAAAGCATCCCGCAGCATCGAGCACAAGAGCAAGAAGGGGGAATGTTGTGAGACTTTGGTTAGACCTCAGCTGGAGTATTCTGTGCAGTTCTGGGCATTGAGACATGAGACAGACTGTGAAGGCTTTAGGATGTAGGAAAGATTCAGGGGAATAGCTGGGATTCAGAGATGAGGCACTTCAGTGACATGGGCTGATTGGTAAAGATTCACATACCGGCGCACAGCACAGAAACAGACCCTTCAGTCCAACCAGTCCATGCTAACCACGTTCCCAAACTAAACTAGTCCCACCTGCCTGCTCCTGGCCCCATTTCCCTCCAAACCTTTCAGTACTTCTCTCGATGTCTTTTAAACGTTGTAATTGTACCTGTATCTACCACTTCCCCTGAATGTTCATTCCACACACAAACCACACTCTGTGTAAAATTAGAAGCTGCTCCTCATGTCCTTTTTAAAAAGGAGAGGATGTGGGGCAATGTCAATTGCTTATTTGGAGAGCTGGAATGAACACAATGGGGCGAATGGCCTCCTGTGCTGGAACCACTTGTGGCCAGCAAGGATGACAAATATGGCTGTACTTCAATAGGGTCTTCATGGTTCTGGCAGTGAGATCAGCCGTTCTCAGGCAAACTCCCATTTCTTACCAGGCCAAAGTGAGGACTGCAGGTGCTGGAGATTAGAGTCGAGAGTGTGCCGCTGGAAAAGCACAGCAGGTCAGGCAGCATCCGAGGAGCAGGAGAATCATTCCTGATGAAGGGCTTTTGCCTGAAACGTCAATTTCCTCAGATGCTGCCTGACCTGCTGTGCTTTTTCAGCACCACACTCTTGACTCCCGTTTCTTACCATTCCATCCGGCTCACCTTCAATTCCAATGCGGATGTTCTTTAGCCCTCGGTCCTTCAACACCTGTTTGGCAACTTCCCGGTTCTCAATATACTTGAAGAACCTGTACAGTTTGGTGCTATAAATAACTGAAACAGAAACAGCATGGTTAACATGCCCACTTTGCACCCACATCCCCCTCGTTTCCTGTGTATGCCTCTGCGTCCTCTAGGAAAGGGGAGTCCTTATTGAACCCGCAGCATGGGGTTGGGAACGCAAGATGCTGCAAAATGTGGTTGGTTTTCTGTGCACAGGTCACTGACTGAAGTGGGATGGCCGTAGCCTGCCTGTGAATGAACGTTTGTGTGAGAGGGTGTGTGGGAGAGTGAATGTGCACATCCGTGTGTGTGAGAGAGTAAATGTGTGAGTGTGTGTGAGTAAATGTGAGTGTGACTGCGAGTGTGTGTGTGTGCAAGAAAGTAAATGTCTGAGTGTGTGTGAGAGGGTGAGAAACTGAGAGTGTGGCTGTGAGTGTGCAAGTCAGAGTGTGTGAGTGTGAGCATGAATGAGTATGGGAGTGAGTGTGTGTGTTTGGAATTGGGATTTCAAGGGTACAGTCTTATTTGCATCGGATTTAACAGATATCCACTTGTTTGAGGACCATGTTTCTCTATAATAAAGGTGTCATGTTTCAGTTTGTTGGTGTAAGTCTGTCATTCTAGTTAACAGTAACAAAGAGGAACAGTTTTTAGTGATTGGTGTGATGCAATGTTTACTCTTTGGTGGAACATGTGAAGTAGTGAAACTAGTGAGTGCCAGTGTACCCCTCTGCCACGCTCATTCCCCGTTTCTGTTGGTGAGTAAAACCCGGAACCTCTGGAATTTCCTCATTCAGACTCTCAGCTTCTCCTTTTAAGTTCCTTAAAACGTACCTCTTCTGGCCGGCTACCTTCCCTTTGAGTTACGGTATCAAACCTTGCTTTAATAAATGAGGCTTTTCAGATGTTTCACTATGTTGAAGGCACTACAGAAAAGCACTCAGTTGCTGTTGATCCAGGGTCCATGCAGAGCTATTTCATGGCAACTTTGGGACGTGATAATTAACCCCATTATCACTGGGCCATCAGACAGACGACTGCTCGAATTAATGTGGGATTGACAAATTTACCGCAAATGTGGGACAGTGTGTTTTTGTCAAAGCAATAAAAAACCCAACATTGCACAGTCCAAATGTTTCATGGTGAAGGGATATCTCAGCCACACCCTGCTCTTACTTTGAGAATATTCCTCTCCCATTTGTGGTGGATGCTGTTGGTCCCAGTCCACTGTGTCCTCATGTGCCAGCACCACTACGTGGCACTCCCGCTCCCCTTTCCGGGCACTCGACACCATCAGGGGAAAAACCAACTCTTCCAGGTTCCTCTCAAACTGCTTCCGTGCCCCATCGTTTGACAGCTCATGTAACAGAGCACCTGGAAGAGATGTCCACAGTGTGAGCAGAGATCAGAACCTCCAGTCCGTGCTGTTCACGGTCATCCCTGTTCAAATCATTTCACCAAATCAAAGGTTCCTACCCATAATAAGAGCTCACGGGAAAGTTATTGACCTGGGGAGAAGATGGGTCAACCAACAGGAAGCAGAGATAAGTGGGTCATTTTTGAGTTTACAGGAATCAATGCTGAGACCACAGCTGTTTGCAACCTATTATTAATAATGTGGATGAAGGGGCTGAAAGTTTTGTTACTAAATTTGCTGATTATTCGACAATAGGTAGGAGAGTTACTTATGAAGAGGACGTAAGGAGTTTACAAAGAGATACAGTTTGGGTAAATTGGCAGGCAGTCCATTGGCAGTTGGGAGGATATTGTGTGAAATATGAACTTGCCCATTTTGGCAGGAAGAACAGAAAAGCAGCATTGTATTTATTGATTTATGTGATGGAGAGAGATTGCAGAGCTCATTGAGGTGTCCTGACATATATGTATATCACAAAAAGTTAGTCTGAAGGTCCAGCAAGTATTTAGGAAGATGGATGGCACACTTAATTATTTTGAAGGAACTGGAATGTAGAAGTTGTGGCGTTTTGTAATGGTTGCATAGGGTGTTGCTAAGACCACATCTGGAGTTAAATGCCCAGTTTTGGTTTCTTCTTTATGCAAGGATATAATTGCACTAGAAATAGCTCAGAGAAGGTGTACCCGATCGATAAGGGTTTATCCAATCATGAAAGAGAGAACTGGTTGGGTCTGCGTTCATTTGAGTTTCTTAACGGGGTGATCTAACGGAAAGATACAAGGTTTTGAGGGAACTTGGCAGAGTGGGTGTGAGAGGATGTTTCCTCTTTACGGAGTTACTGGAGCTAGGAGCTGGTTTCTAGACTGAAATGAGGATTTGTTCTTTCTCTTTCAGAGGGTCAGAAATCTGTAGAATTCTCTTCCCCCGACAGCAAAGCGACTGCAGTATTGGATATTTTAAAGGTCGAGTCAGGTAGATGCCTGACTGATAAGAGAATGAAAGGATTTCGGGAGAAACTGGAAAGCAGAGTTGAAGCCACATTAGATCAGCTCGGATTGTATTGAAGGGAACAGCAGGCTGTAAATGGTATGGTTTGTATGACCATGAATTCAGGTGGACACAGAAATAGCATCACCTGGTGAATCACAAGCACCAGAAAAGCTGCGATTTCTTCAATAGCACCTTCCAAACCTACATCTAGAAGGACAAGAGGCAGACACATGGGAACACCACCCAACCCCGGAAACATATCACCATTCTTTCAGTATCTCTGGGTTGCAATCGTGGTGGTGTATGTGCATCCCTCAGACAGCAACATTGCTGGGCCTGGCAACAGGCTTTATTATATTGCACCCCACTCACCTTTTGTCATGAACTGAAATGAGAAATATTAGGAAGACAAATGCCTCAGCCAGTCCTTGCCCGCTATGGGATGATGTGAAGAATTGTTCCCGTGTTATGTACTTACTGAGATCGCGACAGCGGATTGTATTGTGACTAAAGTTGATGCACAGATAGTCGCATGCATCCCGGAGTTCCTGCACTGAAATACCGTCAGGACACTGAATGACTCCAGTTATATAATAATCCTGAAAAAACACAAGGTCATAACGGTGAGTTCAACGAGTATGATTTGATGAAAATCCAACTCCCATCTTCTGAAACAATAATTTTAAAATTAATTCCCAGGATTTGGACAGTTTAATTTGCAGATAGTTACCACTTCTTGCCTTGTTTCATTTGGGTCACTGAAATCTCTGCCAGACCCTGCGCAATGAGAACTTTAACACACCTCCTCTGCAGCCTCTCCAGTGCAGCTGTATCTTTCTGAGAATAGGGTGTGTGCAGAAATCCAGCACTAGCCTCTAACCCGGGTTTTATACAGTTCAGTCTTAGCCTTCCATCTCTTATAAAGAATGTCAAATGGTTTCTTTGCCACTTTATTGACCTGCCAGCCACTTCCAACACACCGTGGACATGTCCGCTGATTCCCCCACACCTCTCAGTATCCTACCGTTTATTCTCTAAGTCTTGGCTGGTTGGTCTTCTCCAAGTACATGACTTTACCTTTGACCTCCACCTACTGACGTTCTGCCCAGCTGTCCGTGCCATTCTTGCAGTCTTTATCAACATTACAAGCACACAGCTAATCTTTGCACCAACAGACTTCTTAACCATACCCTCTGTATTCAAGGGCAAATCATTGACATGTTCCACAAACAGCAGGGAGGGTAGGACTGAGGGCTGGGGAATCCCCCTGCCAGCCACAGCAACACCCACCCATCATTACTCTTTACTCTCTCGTTCTGAGCTGCTTTTGGATGGAGCTTACTATTTTGCCTTGGATCCTGACGGTTTTAACGTCTGTGATTAGTGTGATACATCCTGCCAAATACAAAGCATTGCTCAAGCTGACATAGACCAAATCCAACACACTGCCCTCACTGACTGTCTCTGTACCTCAAACATTCAGCCACAGAGTCATACAGACCCCTTTGTTCCAACCAGTCCGTGCCAACCATAATTCCAAACTAACCCACCTGTCTGCTCCTGGCCCATATCCCTCCAAACATTTCTGCTTCATGTACTAATCTAAATGTCTTTTCAATGCTGTAACTGTACTCACATCTGCCATTTCCCAGGAAGTTCATTCTATACACAAACCCACTCTCTCTGTGCTGTCGCTTTCTGTGGTCTCTCCCCAGTTAAATAATACAGAGGAACCTCGATTATCTGAAGGACGTGGACGGGGAGTATTTCATTCAGCTAATTGAGTTCCGGATAGTCGGATTCTGGATAACATTGTTGAGCCGAGCATCGGGACCGTCTCATCTTGCCGGATAATCTGATTTTTGGATAATCGTGGTTCCTCTGTATTCAGCTCCTCTATTCTTCCTGTCAATGTTCATAACCTCACAAAAAATATGTCCGCTAATCTTGAAATCCCCCATCCTAGGGAAAAGACGCCTAAAATTCAACTTATCTACACCCCTCATGACTTTATAAACCTCTATGAGGTCACCCCTCAACCTCCTACACTTCAGGGAAAAAAGTCCCAGCCTATCCAGCCTCTCCCCATAACTCAAACTCTCCCTTCTCATAGTATTCAGATACAAGCTTTCTTTAATAAATCCATGCTGGCAGTTTCTGATTAATCCATGTCTTTCTGAACAAATCTTTTTTTCAATAATCATTCCACTGCTGATCTTTGGCCGAATGGCCGATAATTACTCGGTCGAAACCCTTCTCTCTAAATAAATGGTACCAACACTGACCTTATGATGGAGGGAAGGTCAGTGAAGGTGATTGAAGACATTCCCCTGAGAAACTCCTGTAGAGATAGAACATAGAACAGTACAGCACAGAACAGGCCCTTCAGCCCACGATGTTGTGCCGACCACTGATCCTCATGTATGGACCCTCACATTTCTGTGACCATATGCATGTCCAGGAGTCTCTTAAATGTCCCCAATGACCCTGCCTCCACAACTGCTGCTGGCAACGCATTCCATGCTCTCTCAACTCTCTGTGTAAACAACCCACCTCTGACATCCCCTCTATATTTTCCGCCAAACAGCTTAAAACTATGACCCCTCATGCTAACAATTTCTGCCCTGGGAAATAGTCTCTGGCTATTGACCCTATCTATGCCTCTCATTATCTTGTATACCTCAATTCGGTCCCCTCTCCTCCTCCTTTTCTCCAATGAAAAAAGTCCGAGCTCAGTCAACCTCTCCTCATAAGATAAGCCCTCCAGTCCAGGCAGCATCCTGATGAACCCTCTCCAAAGCATCCACATCTTTCCTATAATAGGGTGACCAGAACTGGATGTAGTATTCCAAGTGCGGTCTAACCAAAGTTTTATAGAGCTGCAACAAGATCTCACAACTCTTAAACTCAATCCCCTGTTAACGAAAGCCAAAACACCATATGCTTTCTTAACAACCCTGTCCACTTGGGTGGCCATTTTAAGGGATCTATGTACCTGCACACCAAGATCCCTCTGTTCCTCCACACTGCCAAAAATCCTATCCTTAATCCTGTACTCAGCTTTCAAATTTGACCTTCCAAAATGCATCACCTCGCATTTATCCAGGTTGAACTCCATCTGCCACCTCTCAGCCCATCTCTGCATCCTGTCAATGTCCCGCTGCAGCCTACAACAGCCCTCTATACTGTCAACGACACCTCCAACCTTTGTGTCATCTGCAAACTTTCTGACCCATCCTTCAATCCCCTCATCCAAGTCATTAATAACTGTGGAACGCCACTCGCCACAGACTTCCAGGCAGAATATTTTCCTTCTACTACCACTCGCTGTCTTCTGTTGGCCAGCCAATTCTGTATCCAGACAGCTATGTTCCCCTGTATCCCATTCCTCCTGACCTTCTGAATGAGCCTACCATGGGGAACCTTATCGAAGGCCTTGCTGAAGTCCATATACACCACATCCACAGCTCGACCCTCATCAACTTTTCTAGTCACATTCTCAAAGAACTCGATAAGGTTTGTGAGGCATGACCTGCCCCTCACAAAGCCGTGTTGACTGCATTTAATCAAGCCATGCTCTTCCAGATGGTCACAAATCCTATCCCTCAGAATCCTTTCTAACACCTTGCAGATGACAGACGTGAGACTTACTGGTCTGTAATTGCCGGGGATTTCCCTATTTCCTTTCTTGAAGAGAGGAATTACATTTGCCTCTCTCCAGTCCTCAGGAACGACTCCAGTGGAGAGCGAGGATGAAAAGATCTTTGCAAGTGGCGAAGCAATTACATTTCTCGTTTCCCAAAGCAGCCGAGGACAAATCTGGTCCGGGCCTGGCGACTTGTCAATCTTAATGTTGGACAAAATTTTCAGCACATCAGCTTCCTCTATCTCTATCCATTCCAGCATGCACACCTGCTCTTCAAAGGTTTCATTCACTACAAAGTTTGTTTCTTTCGTAAAGACAGAAGCAAAAAACTCATTTAGGGATTCCCCTACCTCCTCAGACTCCACATACAAGTTCCCTATGCTATCCCTGATCGGCCCTACTCTGTCTTTGACCATTCTCTTATTCCTCACATAAGTGTAAAATGCCTTTGTGTTCTCCCTAATCCGTTCTGCCAAGCCTTTCTCGTGCCCCCTCCTGGCTCTCCTCAGACCATTTTTAAGCTCCTTCCTCACCTGCCTGTAGTCCTGTCGAGCTGAGCTTGACCCTAGCTTCCTCCACCTTATGTAAGTTACCATTTTCCTTTTGACGAGAAGCTCCACCGCTCTCGTTATCCAAGGTTCCTTTATCTTACCCCTTCTTGCCTCTCTCAGAGGGACATATTTATTCATCACTTGCAACAACTGTTCCTTAAACAGTCTCCACATGTCTATAGTGCCTTTACCATGGAATAATTGCTCCCAATCCATGCTTCCTAACTCATGTCTAATCGCATCATAATTTCCTCTTCCCCAATTAAATATCCTCCCATTTTGCCTAATCCTCTCCTTCTCCATAGCTATGTAGAATGTGAGGCAGTTGTGGTCACTATCACCAAAATGCTCTCCCACAAGATCTGATACCTGCCCTGGTTCGTTTCTGAGCACTAAGTCTAGAATGGCCTCTCCCCTGGTCGGCCTGTCAACGTACTGAGTTAGGAAACCCTCCTGAACACACCTTACAAAAACAGCTCCATTCAAATCTTCTGCTCGAAGGAGGTTCCAATCAATATTGGGAAAGTTAAAGTCACCCATTACAACAACCCTACTACGTCCACACTTTTCCAAAATCTGCCGACCTATGCTTTCTTCAATCTCCCTGCTGCTACTGGGGGCCTGTAGTAAACCCCTAACGAGAGGACTGCTCCCTCGCTGTTCCTAATTTCCACCCATCCTGACTCGGTTGGCAGATCTTCCTCCACAATGGAAGCTTCTGTAGCTGTGATACCCTCTCTGATTAGTAGTGCTGCACCCCCTCCTCTTTTTTCCCCCTCCCTATTCTTTTTAAATGCTCTAAACCCTGGAACATCCAGCAACCATTCCTGCCCCTGGGAAACCCATGTCTCTGTTATGGCCACAATGTCATAGCACCAGATACTGATCCATGCTCTAAGTTCATCACTTTTATTCCTGATACTCCTTGCATCCCGACGTCCTGGACCTGAGATGACTGACCTCCAACAACCATGACCACCTTCCTCTGTGCCGGGTATGACTCCACACAGTGGAGATTTTGTCCCCCGATACCCATTGACTTCATTTTGATCCCTGAAATGTAGCCTTAATGTCATTCTGATCTCGTCACAGGAGTTCAGTCTGTTTGTCTGGACAGGAGTTGTGATGAGGTCAGGAGCGGGGTACTCCTGAATGGACCCGGACTGACCTCTGTTCAGCAGGTTATTGGTGAGTGCTGTTCGATAACCCATTGACAACACTTTCTATCACTTTACACATAATCAGGGACAGATCAGGGACAAGGTGAGAATTGATCCGACTGGATTTATTCTGCTTTTTTATGAGCAGGATATACCCATAAGGCCATGAATTACAGGAGCAGAAATAGACCATTCAGCCCGTCGAATCTGCACCATGAGCTCATGGCTGATTTGATCATTCTCAACTCCTGCCTTTTCCCCTTAACCCTCGATTCTCAGATTTAAAACGTGTTTATACAAACCGTGAGTATACTCAATGACCCAGTGTTGACAGCTCCTTGCAGTAAAGAATTCCACAGATTCACTCCCTTCTAAGAGAAGGGATCCCTCCTCAGCTCGGTCTGAAATGTGCGAGCCCACATTCTGAGCTGATGCTGTCTAGTCGGAGACTCTCTCACAAGGGGAAACATCCCCTCCACATCCACTCGGTCAAGTTCCCTAAGAATCTTAAATGTTTCAATAAAGTTGCCTCTCAGCAATGGGAACAGGGCTAACCTACTCTACCTCTACTCATGGTACAGTCCCTCCATCTCCGGGATCAACTGAGTGAACTTTCTCTGGACTGCCTCCAATGATGGGATCTCTTTTCTTAAAGGGCACAAAAGCGTTCACAGTGTTCTTTGTGTAATCTTAACAAGGTTTCCTTATTGTTATACTCTAATCCCTCTGAAGTAAAGACCAGTATTCCAATAAAGACCAGTATTCCAGTAAAGACCAGTATTCCATTAGCCTTCCCAATGACCTGAACCTGTTTATGATTGATGTACAAGGATCACCCCCCACCCCCCCACTCTCTCTGTGCTGTCGCTTTCTGCGGTCTCTCCCCAGTTAAATAATACAGAGAAACCTCGATTATCTGAAGGACGTGGACGGGGAGTATTTCATTCAGCTAATTGAGTTCCGGATAGTCGGATTCTGGATAACATTGTTGAGCCGAGCATCGGGACCGTCTCATCTTGCCGGATAATCTGACTTTTGGATAATCGTGGTTCCTCTGTATTCAGCTCCTCTATTCTTCCTGTCAATGTTCATAACCTCACAATTTCTCACGTTATATTCTATCTGCCTAGTTTTATCCCGCACACTAAAGCAGTCCATATCCCTCTACATCCAAACAATTTCCCACATTGTTGGGTAGATCCCAGTCTTGTGGCTGTACTGGATTCACTTGGCTGGTGGTGTGGTTTTAGAGGTTTACAGCACAGAAACAGGCCCTTCGGCCCAACTCGTCTGTGCTGCCCAGTTTCCACAATTAAATTTGTCCCATTTACCTGAGTTTGCTCCATATCCCTCTATACATATCCCATCAGCGTTCCTGTCTAAATGTGTTTTAAATGACAAAATTGTACTCCCCTCCATCACTACCTCTGGCAGCCTGTTCCAGACACTCGCCACCGTCTGTCTGAAAAACATTGTCCCTCGGGACCCTTTTGTATCTCTCCCCTCTCACCTTAAACCAATGCCCTCTACTTCTAGACTCCCCTACCCTGGGGAATGCTGTTCGCCGTCAACCTGATCTAACCCTCGGATGAGGTTTATAGAGGTCATAGACCTTTATAAGGTCACCCCTCAGTCTCCTACAGTCCAGGGAGAAAAGTCCCAGCCTACCCAGAGAGAAAATACTGGGAAATCTCAGCAGGTCACCTAACGCTGCCAGACCTGCTGACATTTTCCAGCATTTTCTCTTTTGGTACTGCATCCGCAGTAATTTGCTTTTACTCAGCCCAGGATAAAGTGAGGTCTGCAGATGCTGGAGATCAGAGCTGAAAATGTGTTGCTGGAAAAGCGCAGCAGGTCAGACAGCATCCCACCCAGCTTCTCCTTATTACTCAAACCTTCCAGTTAGATAATATCCCAGTAAATCTTTTCTGCACTCTTTCTAGTTTAATAATATCCTCTCTATAGCAGGGTGACCAGAACAGCACATAGTCATCCAAACATGGCCTTACCAATACTGCAACAAAACATCCCAACTCCTACATTCAATGCTCTCACCGATGGAATGTTTCTTGATGTCACGTGGAGTGAATGGAATTGGCTGAAGACTGATGCTGGGGATGGATCATCCACTCAGCATTTCTGGCTGAAGATTGCTTCGGCCTTATCTTTCACACTGAAGTGCTGGGCTCTTCCATCATCGAAGATGGGAATATTTTGTGGAGCTTCCTTACCTCCCCCCCCCCCACCCTCCCCATTAGGTATTTAATGGTCAATGCCACTTGGATACAGTTGGATGTGGCAGGAGTGTAGAAGGCTCAGTTTGGTTGGGTTGGTTGTGGGATTTATTAGCCATGTCTGAACCTGCTGTTTAGCTCTGCCCCCTAGAACACTGCCCTGTCCCCCTCATGGTTGCTGCCCCGGGTTTGATGTTCATCGGCTGAGCCACGGGACGACGGCTCGTGGTGGGAAAACAATTCTGCTGCTTCCCAATGACCCAGCGGGCCATCATGGAGGCCCAGCTGTGAGCTGCTGGGTTTGATCTCAGTCTGTCCCATTCAGAGTCACACAGCACCATGGAGAACTCCTGCAATGTGAAGATGGGATTTTGGCTCAGTGAGGATTGTACAGGGGGCACTCCTGCCAACAATGCTGCTTCTGTGATCGTTAGAATGGTGACGACCAAGTCAAGTGGACGCTGCCCCTCACAATGCATCTCCTAGCAGGAACTGCACATCCATTACAGCAGCCGTGTCCTTCAGTACATGGCTTGTTGTGATAGGGATGGACACTGAGGGCTCGTAGAGTCTGGGACCAGGAGTGCCATTTTAAGGCTGAGACGAGGACGGTCTTCCCCCCTGAGGGCTGTGAGTCTTTGGAACTCCTTGTTACAGAGAGCTGTTGGGGCAAAGCCCTTGTGTATATTTGAGACAGATCGACTAATGGTCACTTGGGGAATGAAGGGTTATGGGGCAAATGCAGGAAAGGGGAGGTGGGGAATGTCAGATCCTATAAAATGGTGGAACAGACTCAAAGGCCCTGATCCTATTTCTTATGGAAGCCATCTTCAGCCCTTCTTGTATATTAAACAGAGGAGCAGTGATTGGTCAGCTGAGGGAGGCCAGTACATGGTTATCAGCAGGAGGTTTCCTTGCCCATATCTGACCTTGGGTCGGGAGAACACACAGGGCCCAGAGGTGTCTCTTCCAGCTGCTCAGGAGTGTGTCATTCCCTCTGTTGGTGTGTCTCTGTCAGTGAGATTGGACATTCGGAGGGATGGTGGTGGAGGAGTCTGTAAACACTGGGTAATAATCAGAGCCACAGAACGATACCCTTTTATAACTTTGTTGTGTTATAAATTATAGCACAGATTTGTATTTAATCAAGAGTTTGTGTCATTGTCTTTACCCACTGTCCAAGTTAGAAATAGCTCTTTATTTCCTTTATTCCAATTATTTTTAATATTAAACCACAGTGTCTCACAGTTTTATAATGCACTTATGTTGCTACAGTTTTAATATCAATGTGTCTTTATCTTGGAATTTGTTGTTCATTCTACTTGATTTTCTGCAAAAGGGTAAGAAAGAATAAGGGAACCATGGGCCACACGGAAAGGGCAGGCATTGAGGATTATCACATCAGCTCCATGATCTCACTGAGTCTAATCAGAGTGGTGCTGGAAAAGCACAGCAGGTCGGGCAGCATCCGAGCGAAAGTCCTTCATCAGGATTTCCTCCCTTGGCTGACCAATCAGTGCGCCTCTGTGTTCAGGTGTGTGTGTGTGTGTGTGTGTGTGTGTGTGTGTGTGTGTGTGTGTGTGTGTGTGTGTGTGTGTGTGTGTGTGTGTGTGTGTGAGAGAGATAACTGATTAACCATTCCCATTGATGGAATGAACGAGGCTAGTTACAGGACAGGAACAGACAGCAAACTCCTGGGGTAGAACAGCAGCAGCACATCTTCCCCCCCCCAACCCCGGCCTTCCTACTGCAATCTGGGCATCACACTCTCCCCAACAAAGATGAATCTTTCCTGATGGGTTTTCCTGGCGCATGGTGCCAAATGCCAGTCTGTGCCTGGGATAGGGGTGTTACTGAACACAGTGAAGGGTGAACTCACCAGAACTGCACGGAACACCGTGGAGCTGAGACCCTCAGCAATCTCGTGCTCGCCTTTCTGGTTCGCCTGGGTGACCTTATGGTCTTGGCCGGAGGTGAACATTCTGGGGAAGAAAAGACCAAATTCTTTACAGACGGAAGGATATTCCCAGAGACAGTAAACAGCCACCATTTCCCCTTCCCGCTCCTCCATCAGGACTGTACCTCACTACAACGGATTCTCATCCATCTCCCTCCCCCCACCAGACAGGGTGAGGCACTACGCCCTGGGATCCCAGGGCGACACATCGCAACGCAGACCGGGACTGAGACAGGGGCCTGTGTATTTATACAGTAATTTATACAGTATAACGCAGACCCGGACTGAGATAGGGGCCTGTGTATTTATACAGTATAATGCAGACCGGGACTGAGACAGGTGCCTGTGTAATAATACAGTATAACGCAGACCGGGACTGAGACAGGGGCCTGTGTATTTATACAGTATAACACAGACAAGGATTGAGACAGGGGCCTGTGTATTTATACAGTATAACACAGATCGGGACTGACACCGGGGCCTGTGTATTTATACAGTATAACACAGACCGGGACTGAGACAGGGGCCTGTGTATTTATACAGTATAACGCAGACCAGGACTGAGACAGGGGCCTATGTAATAATACAGCATAACACAGACCGGGACTGAGACCGGGGCCTATGTAATTATACAGTATAACGCAGACCAGGACTGAGACAGGGGCCTGTGTATTTAAACAGTATAACGCAGACCGGGACTGAGACAGGGGCCTGTGTATTTATACAGTATGACACAGACCGGGACTGAGACCGGGGCCTGTGTATTTATACAGTATAACGCAGACCGGGACTGAGACAGGGGCCTGTGTATTTATACAGTATAACGCAAACCGGGACTGAGACCGGGGCCTGTGTATTTATACAGTATAACGCAGACCGGGACTGAGACAGGAGCCTGTGTATTTATACAGTATAACGCAGACCGGGACTGAGACAGGGGCCTGTGTATTTATACAGTATAACGCAGACCGGGACCTGTGTATTTATACAGTATAACGCAGACCGGGACTGGGTTGTGATGCTGGAGCTTCGGGCCCGTGATGCTCCGTTTCACATGTCAATGTGGCATTGCCCAGCTGAGATAGTGAGACAGACAGTGAGGGCCTGGTATGTCCGATGTTCAGTGCTCCCTGTCTCCCGAAGGGAGTGTTGGAGATTATCCGATTGTCGGGAATACTTACCGGCCGAGCAGGGTATCAGGGTGCGCTCTGAAGATAGCTGGATCAACCACAAACCGCGTCTTATCAACGATCAGCACCACCCGCTCGCACGCCTTTCCTGATCCGCTGCCGTCCTCCCTCACAGGATCCACTGGGCCTTTACCCATTGCAGCCTTCTGGCCTGAGTGGGCATTGTGCCAGGGGGTACAGCCTGGCTGGAAGAGGGCACTGCCCTGGTTATCCTGTGTCCTGTAAACAGAGGAGGGTCCTCCTTTCCAAGGATAGGGGCTGGTGTTCTGACAGATCCGCCCCAGGTCAGGATCTAGAAGGAGAATGGAGTAGATTACTTTGATATGACAGGGGTCCTTCATAAGCACAGGGTAGGCAGTGTTGGGACTGACTGCTATCCCGACTGGTTGCTATCCCGACCGGACGCTATCCCAACCGGACGCTATCCCGACCGGCTGCCAGTCTCCACCTGAGACGATTCAGGTAGTGAGTGTTTATTCAGCAATCGTTTCGAAAGGTGGTGTCAGTGGGAGCCCGGTAGCTCCGCCCACACCGTCCAGGCTAACTGTGGCTGGGAAGGGGTCTTCCGGAACGTTCTGACACTGCAGAGTGCAAGGCGGTTCCCTCAGCGTCTCTGAGATGCTGCAGCTTGCTGGGCAGGAAGCACATTGCAGAGTTACTCCTTCCATTGGGCAGTGTGGTGGCTCAGTGGTTAGCACTGCTGCCTTACAGAGCTCGGGACCCAGGTTCAATTCCAGCCTCAGTCTGTGTGGAGTTTGCACATTCTCCCTGTGTCTGTGTGGGTTTCCTCTGGGTGCTCCGGTTTCCTCCCACAGTCACAAAGATGTGGATTGGCCTTGGGAAATTGCCCACAGTGTTCAGGGGTGTGTAGGCTAGGGGTAAATGTAAAGGGCTAGGTCTGGGAGGGTTATCCTCAGAGGGTCAGTGTGGACTTGTTGGGCCGAATGGGCTGTTGGGGATCAATGATAATTTTATGGTTCTACAATGGCACTGACTCAGAGGCAGCCTGTCCCAGCTCTCCCAGTGCCATGCTGTGAGCATGACCCATCCCGGGGTGGGGTCAGGGGTATCACCGAAGGGAGATCCTAGCAGGGTGCTCCCAGCAGCCCCTTCGGACTGGCTGAGGGGAGAGGGACATATCGCTCACTGAAGGCTGTTCCAATTCCATCCTCCCATTTTTCACCAGTTGGAGTGTGTTAGACAATCTCAGGGCTGGTCACCTCCTCCCTCCTGAGGGCCCAGCTTTGAAGGATGGACACAAAATACGGCAGATACCGGAAATCTGGGATAAAGACAGAACATGCCGGAGAAACTCAGCAGGTCTGGCAGTGCCTGTGGAGAGAGATAATGTTGAGTCTGGTGTGACGCTCCTTCAGAACTCCATTTCCAGAATAGAGGAGCAACGTTAACTCTATTTCTCTCAACAATCGTACAGGACGAGAGGGATAAATACAAAACACTGGGTCTTTGCTTGGCATGGTGGACAGAACTCACCTCACAGTTCAAGGGTGAAGGTTCAAAGGCCACTTTCAAGCAAACCAACTCTCGTGATTCATGTGTTTAATCCAAGCTGCCACTCCAGTACAGGGGTGGCACGGTGGCTCAGTGGTTAGCACTGCTGCCTCATAGCGCCAGGGATTCTGGTTCGATTCCAGCCTCGATTCCAGCCTCCCACAGTCACAAAGATGTGCAGGTCAGGGTGGATTGGCTGTGCTAAATTGCCCATAGTGTTAGGAGCATTAGTCAGGGAGAAATGGGTCTGGGTGGGTTACTCTCCAGAGGGTCGGTGTGGACTTGTTGGGCCGAAGGGCCTGTTTCCACACTGTAGGGAATCTAATTCACTGAGAGAGTGCTGCACTGTTAGAGGAGTGGTCTGTCAGAGAGTATGTTAAATCAAGGCTCCATCTGCCCTCTCTCGTCGATATAAAGGATCCCTCATGTTATTCTGAAAAGAGGCAGAGGGCCTGTTATCCCCAGTTTGAGACCAATATTTATCCCTCAGTCAGCAACACAGCAAGGCAATAATTTGCCAAATTGCAGTGTGTGGGAGATTGCTGGCTACAAATCCACCGACATGATTGCAACAGTGGTGTGGCGTCTGGAACAAGCCTTGGAAACCCCTGAAGGGAAGACGCAACTTGTCACCTGTCTATCTGGAAGTCAGGGAGAGAAAAATGGAGAGGCATACCCAAGCTCTGCTGCCTGACGGGGTTCATCATGTTGCGGAAACACGGAGGGAGATTGCGGTTGTCTTGCTGGTGACGGTGAAAGGTTTCCCCGACGAGCTGCGAAGGATAGGGACCCCGGTCAATCCCTGCACAGTTCCCGTGAAGAGCCGCTCGGGGGGTGTGCACTATCGCCGGTCTCGGAAAACGGGACAGCAGCCTGTAGGACAGAGGAGACAAGCTGAAGCTCAGAGGCAGCCCGAGAGGAGATACCAGGTGAGCAGCCTGCAGGGAGCCAGGGCATTAATGGGGCATCACTTGGAGAGGGCACACTGCACACTGAGCCACAGCATCAGCCACCCTGCAGGCTGGCACTCAGTACAGAAACCGCCTCTGCTTCCCCAACAGCTCCCCCAGGGGCAACAATCACTTACTAATCCTTTCAAAAACAGAGACATGTTCGCTCCAAGGTCTTCATTAACGACTGCAAGGGAACAGTGAAACATTCTAATGTAAGCTAACACCGGCTCTGTCCATCATACTCTCCCTGCACTCCCTGGGGCAGGCTAATCCACAGTTTAAACCACACCACTCAATCGCTGTTTACAGACTGTAAAAAAAAAACAAGGTTTAGCTTTATTCAAATTATATCGTCACAAGGGATTGGCATTTTATGATTTGTGCTTGTGAGTTTGAGGTGTGATGGCTGTCTATTTTCATAACGTGCATTTGAAAAAAGTGATTAAACCCAAGGTGAACGGTTCAGTGCATTATAAAAAAAGGGGAAAGGAATAAAATGTGCTGTTCCTTAGCAACAGGGATCCAATTCCTGTGTTCAGAAAAGCACAGCAACACACACACACACACACACACACACACACACATCATATACAGGGCACAGTGTCTACACACACACACGCGCAACCTCAAATACAGGCACAATGTCCACACATACACACCCCATCAAATACAGGGCACAGTGTCTACACACACACACACACACACACACACACACACCCATCAAATACAGCGCACAATGTCCACACATACACACCCCGTCAAATACAGGGCATAGTGTCTACACACACACACACACATCATATACAGGGCACAGTGTCTACACACACACACGCAACCTCAAATACAGGGCACAATGTCCACACATACACACCCCGTCAAATACAGGGCATAGTGTCTACACACACACACACACACACACACACATCATATACAGGGCACAGTGTCTACACACACACACGCAACCTCAAATACAGGGCACAATGTCCACACATACACACCCCATCAAATACACACACACCCTCAAATACAGACAGTGTCTACCACACACGCACCTTCAAATACAGGCACAATGTCCACGCAACCCCCTCAATACAGGCATAATGTCCACATGCACACACCCACACAGAGTCAAATACAGGCACTGTATCCATCTACATACTGGCCCTCAAGTACAGACACACTACACGTACGTGTACACTTGCTCACACACAGATCTCAAATACAGTCACAGTAATAAATATTAGTTCTGCTTAAGTACAGAAATCTGTCCATGTTTTCTATTATCCTGGGTCAGAGAGATGAGGGAAATTGGGGAATTGTACATATTTTAAACATCTTTAACTGTTGTGACAATGACAGGTCGTGGTGACCAACACAACATCCCAGTGAGGCAGATCAACCCATTGACCTCCTGTCAGGGTTGGTGCTGGCTCTCCGCATTCTGTTGTTAATTACACGGCTTGGCTCCTCCATGCACTTTTGATACAATCATGACATGCAATCCCAGACCCATTTCCAAATACCTTCAAAACCTCCGGACAAATCCCGTCAGAGCCTGACAAATCTTACACCTTTAACCCTCAAAGAGCAGCAGAAAATGGGGGAAATACTAAATGAATATTTTGCATCAGTATTTACTGTGGAAAAGGATATGGAAGATATAGACTGTAGGGAAATAGATGGTGACATCTTGCAAAATGTCCAGATTACAGAGGAGGAAGTGCTGGATGTCTTGAAACGGTTAAAGGTGGATAAATCCCCAGGATCTGATCGGGTGTACCCGAGAACTCTGTGGAAAGCTAGAGAACTGATTGCTGGGCCTCTTGCTGAGATATTTGTATCATCGATAGTCACAGGGGAGGTGCCAGAAGACTGGAGGTTGGCTAACGTGGTGCCACTGTTTAAGAAGGGTGGCAAGGACAAGCCAAGGAACTATAGACCAGTGAGCCTGACCTCGGTGGTGGGCAGGTTGTTGGAGGGAATCCTGAGGGACAGGATGTACATGTATTTGGAAAGGCAATGACTGATTAGGGATAGTCAACATGGCTTTGTGCGTGGGAAATCATGTCTCATAAACTTGATTGAGTTTTTTTGAAGAAGTAACAAGGAGGATTGATGAGGGCAGAGTGGTAGATGTGATCTATATGGACTTCAGTAAGGCGTTCGACAAGGTTCCCCATGGGAGACTGAAGAGCAAGGTTAGATCTCATGGAATACAGGGAGAACTAGCCATTTGGATACAGAACTGGCTCAAAGGTAGAAGACAGAGGGTGGTGGTGGAGGGTTGTTTTTCATACTGGAGGCCTGTGACCAGTGGAGTGCCACAAGGATCGGTACTGGGTCCACTACTTTTTGTCATTTACATAAATGATTTGGATGTGAGCATAAGAGGTACAGTTAGTAAGTTTGCAGATGACACCAAAATTGGAGGCATAGTGGACAGCGAAGAGGGTTATCTCAGATTACAACAGGATCTGGACCAGATGGGCCAATGGGCTGAGAAGTGGCAGATGGAGTTTAATTCAGATAAATGCGAGGTGCTGCAGTTTGGGAAAGCAAATCTTAGCAGGACTTATACACTTAATGGTAAGGTCATAGAGAGTGTTGCTGAACAAAGAGACCTTGGAGTGCAGGTTCATAGCTCCTTGAAAGTAGAGTCACAGGTAGATAGGATAGTGAAGGTGTTTGGTATGCTTTCCTTTATTGGTCAGAGTATTGAGTGCAGGAGTTGGAAGGTCATTTTGCTGCTGTACAGGACATTGGTTAGGCCACTGTTGGAATATTGTGTGCAATTCTGGTCTCCTTCCTATCGGAAAGATGTTGTGAAACTTGAAAGGGTTCAGAAAAGATTTACAAGCATGTTGCCAGGGTTGGAGGATTTGAGCTACAGGGAGAGGCTGAACAGGCTGGGGCTGTTTTCCCTGGAGCGTCAGAGGCTGAGGGGTGACCTTATAGAGGTTTACAAAATTATGAGGGGCATGGATAGGGTAAATAGACAAAGTCTTTTCCCTGGGGTCGGTGAGTCCAGAATTAGAGGGCATAGGTTTAGGGTGAGAGGGGAAAGATGTAAAAGAGACCTAAGGGGCAACTTTTTCACACAGAGGGTGGTACGCGTATGGAATGAGCTGCCAGAGGATGTGGTGGAGGCTGGTACAATTGCAACATTTAAGAGGCATTTGGATGGGTATATGAATAGGAAGGGTTTGGAGGGATATGGGCCGGGTGCTGGCAGGTGGGACTAGATTGGGTTGGGATATCTGGTCGGCATGGACAGGTTGGACCGAAGGGTCTGTTTCCATGCTGTACATCTCTGTGACTCTATAACTGATCAAGTATTGCCCTCTTATTTACTACAATCTGTCTGACTTCACTTTTAATGAATTCAGGATGATTTTGCGGATTCTCGGTCTCCTGTGTAAATATTAATGGGAAGTATTACTGAACTGCTCACTACAATGGGCAGAACTATCCCCGGGGGGGAGACCGGGCCTGGACTAACTATCCCCGGGGGGGAGACCGGGCCTGGACTAACTATCCCCGGGGGGGGAGACCGGGCCTGGACTAACTGTCCCCGGAGGGGAGACTGGGCCTGGACTAACTGTCCCCGGGGGAGGGGAGACTGGGCCTGGACTAACTGTCCCCGGAGGGGAGACTGGGCCTGGACTAACTGTCCTCGGGGTGGGAGACTGGGCCTGGACTAACTGTCCCCGGGGGGGAGACTGGGCCTGGACTAACTGTTCCTGGAGGGGAGACTGGGCCTGGACTAACTGTCCTCGGAGGGGAGACTGGGCCTGGACTAACTGTCCCCGGGGGGGGAGACCGGGCCTGGACTAACTGTCCCCGGGGGGGAGACCGGGCTTGGACTAACTGTCCCCGGTGGGGGGGGGGGGAGACTGGGCCTGGACTAACTGACCTCGGAGGGGAGACTGGGCCTGGACTAACTGTCCTCGCAGGGGAAACTGGGCCTGGACTAACTGTCCCCGGAGGGGAGACTGGGCCTGGACTAACTGTCCCCGGAGGGGAGACTGGGCCTGGACTAACTGTCCCCGGAGGGGAGACTGGGCCTGGACTAACTGTCCCCGGAGGGGAGACTGGGCCTGGACTAACTGTCCCCGGAGGGGAGACTGGGCCTGGACTAACTGTCCCCGGTGGGGGGGGAGACCGGGCCTGGACTAACTGTCCCCGGTGGGGGGGGGGGAGACTGGGCCTGGACTAACTGGAGAAGGATGGGAGGGCATCAGATTGAAACATATTAAGTTTGATCAAGATTGTACGGGCAAGACATAGGGAGGACGCTTCCCCTGTCTGAGGAGTCTAGAACTAGGACACAGTCTCAGGATCTGGAACAGACCAGAGAGGACATTATTCAGAGATGAGGAAACATTTATTCACTCCAAGGGAACTGAGCTGTGAAATTCTCTACCACAAAAAGCTGTAGTGGGCGAGTCACTGAATATCTCTCAGATAGGAGCAGATCATGGTTCTAGAGTTTAAAGGCATCATGGGATATGGGGAGAAAGTTGGAAAATGGCATGTTTGGGTGACATGTTGAAAATGGCCGTGTTTAATATTTTTGGGGTCAGTACCTCCTGTGCTGTCCTTCCCCGTTCCTGAAGGAGAGGAGCCATTGCTGCAGCTCTGAGCTGAGCCTGAAGTGATCACACCCCGAGGGGGTGATGCTGCTGCTGCTGTAGGAGACTATGTTTACAGGCGGGAAAAAGGGACCCAGTCTGAATGGCAGCACGGTGACTGAGTGGTTAACGCTGCTGCCTCACTGTGCCGAGGACCCAGGTTCGATTCCGCTTCAGGTGACATTCTCCTTGCGTGGGTTTCCTCTGGGTGCTCTGGCTTCCTCCCACAGCCCAAGGATGTGCAGATCAGGCTGAGGTGGCCATGCTAAATTGCTCGGAGTTCAGGGATGTGGAGGTTAGGTGCATTAGTCAGAGATAGAGCAATAGGGGAATGGGTTTGGGATGGGATACTCTTTGGAGGGTCAGTGTGGACTTGTTGGGCCAAATGGCCTGTTTCCATATTGTAGGGATTCGATGGTGTAGCATTTGGGAGCAGATTTCAAAGTGTGTGACACCCACAGGAAGTATAGCCAGCAGGATTTATTCTTGCCTGCACACAGACAGGGGTGCGACGGTATCTGACTGTCACACCGAGGGCTGGCTCCTGCCTGATTAGCTCATGGCTCGTATTAATATCGAAGCCATTCTGAAAGCCAGCAGCTCAGCTTCAGGTAACTGGGAAGGACTGAATCACATTACTGGGTAGCACATTCTCCCCCTTGTCTGCATGGGCTTCATCATACAATGTGGAAACAGGCCATTCAGCCCATCTAGTCCACACCAACCCTCCAAAGTGCACCCCACCCAGACTCAGCTCCTTACCTTCGCAATTTCCCCATGGTCAATCCACCCTAACCTGCACCCGAGGCTGGAATCGAACCTGGGTCCCTGGCGCAGTGAGGCAGCAGTGCTAACCACTGAGTCGGGAGGGGTGGGTGGGCAGTGAGGAGAGGGAGAGGGTGTGAGGAGGATGGCAGTCCAAGGGGATGGGATGGGGGATCGTGGTGGAAAGAGCTGGAGGAGGTTCTGGGTGAGGTTTGATCGAGTTGCCCAAATGAATTATCTGAAAAGGCCCAGTGGGGCCAGTGTTCAGCGCTGAACTCTCACTGACCCTCGGTATCGATGAGACCGACTGATCCTGTAGCACTGTCCCCCGTCCGGGTAATCGACAGCCCTCTCCCTCCCCCTCACTCCCTCCCCCAGGGGCTGCACTGGGTTTGGAGTCAGGGCCCGAGGTGATGCTGGGTCAGTTTTCCTGTCAGATTGTGGGAAGTGTGAATGGTGTTGCCAGTGTGTCAGGGCTTGGATTGTCAGCGTTAGGAACAGAGGTTTGGACGGGATGAGCCACCGGGATGGGATTCCTTCCAGGGATCAGGATAGTTTGTGTAAATTGAGTAAAGAGTCAGAGATTTGGGATTTGGCATTTCAGCCCGGTTACAGATATTGCTGGTGGGATATTTTAGGTTCTCTTCCCTTCCCCAGAAGAAATGCCTGGATGTTGGTTCCACTCACAGCTCATGTGATGCCAGCACTGCAGGGTCAGGCGGACTCCCTGCCTTCCCACAGTACAGCAGGATACACAGAGCTGTTTGTGAACCTTGACAATGGCCCAGGGGGTGCTGTACAGCATCAGGTTACTGGCCCCGGGGGGTGGGCTGCACCAGCTGCTATTACCCTGCTCACACCACACACACACACACACACGCATTCTCACACTCCCTCTCACTCACATTCTCTCAAACACACACTCACCTTCCAGTCACACACACACATACACACACTTGAGAGGAAGTGGATTGCGTGGGGTGGGGGGAAGAGAGAGAGGAGTGGGGGGGTGAGAGAGAGAGCGAGGAGTGGGGGGGTGAGAGAGAGAGAGAGGAGTGGGGGGGTGAGAGAGAGAGAGAGGAGTGGGGGGGTGAGAGAGAGAGGAGTTGGGGGGGTGAGAGAGAGAGGAGTTGGGGGGGTGAGAGAGAGAGGAGTTGGGGAGAGAGAGAGAGAGAGAGGAGGGGTGGAGAGAGAGAGAGAGAGAGGAGGAGTTGGGTAGAGAAAGAGAGAGGAGGAGTTGGGGAGAGAGAGAGGAGGAGGAGGAATGGGGGGGGGGAGAGAGGAGGAGTTGGGGGACTTCAAACGGAACCTGTCAACAGGAAATCTTTAGCCAACTTTGAGCAGTAAGCGCAGATATGGTGGAGGTAATGGATTGCTCGTAAATGAATGAGGCTGTGATCTGAAGTGCAGTAAAAGGTGGTAACAGCATGGTTAATATTATCCAGCGTGGTGTTTGTGATGGGATCACATTCACTAAAGCAATGTCTGTCTCTGTGGGAGCTGTGGTTAGGGTGATGGCTTTTAGGGTGTAGAAGTGTGTCAGTTAACCTGAAAAACAAACTGTTGTTAATCTCTGCTGGTTATTAAATAATTAATTCTAGGGGAGTTACACCTTCCTTGTGTGGTGTGACTTTAATGGAAAGTCAATCAATTTTAGAGTATGTTGATAAATTCTACTAATTCTGTTCGAGTCCAAATATCCTGTACGCCAACATAAATACACAGGGCATTGTTATTACATGATTGTATCAACTAATAAATGGTCAGTGAGAGTTAGAAAGGAACTCCAGAAAATCAAAATGTACCGCTGAAGAGGAAAAAGCTAGCAGGAGGAACCTTCTAGAAAGCCCAAATAAAAGGGACATCCCAAGGGCCTCCACCCTGTTGAATGATCGAAGCCTTTGTTTGAATCACTAACAATGAAACCACCTGGGCTTTACTGTCAGACAGAGTTCAGAACAGGTTACACGACCCCAATTTATCTTAACTGTGAAGGCATAGTCACAAAACATAACAATCTTTATCATAGAGTCATAGAGATGTACAGCACGGAAACAGACCTTCGGTCCAACCTGTCCATGCCGACCAGATATCCCAAACCAATCTAGTCCCACCTGCCAGCACCCGGCCCATATCCCACCAAACCCTTCCTATCCATATACCCATTCAAATGCCTCTTAAATGTTGCAATTGTACCAGCGTCCACCACATCCTCTGGCAGCTCATTCCATACACGTACCACCCTCTGCATGAAAATGTTGCCCCTTAGATCTCTTTTAAGTCTTTCCCCTCTCACCCTAAACCTATGCCCTCTAGTTCTGGACTTCCCGATCCCAGGGAAAAGTCTTTGTCTATTTATCTATCTATGCCCCTCATAATTTTATAAACCTCTATAAGGTCACCCGTCAGCCTCCGACACTCCAGGGAAAACAGCCCCAGCCTGTTCAGCCTCTCCCTGTAGCTCAGATCCTCCAACCCTGGCAACATCCTTGTAAATCTTTTCTGAACCCTTTCAAGTTTCACAACATCTTTCCGATAGGAAGGAGACCAGAATTGCACACAATATTCCAACAGTGGCCTAACCAATGTCCTGTACAGCCGCAACATGACCTCCCAACTCCTGTACTCAATACGAATAAAGGAAAGCATACCAAATGCCTTCTTCACTATCCTATCTACCTGGACTCCACTTTCAAGGAGCTATGAACCTGTTCTTATCATTCCTTCTTAGAAGATTACCAAGATCAAAGGGGTGACATGGTGGCTCAGTGGTTAGCACTGCTGCCTCACAGCACCGGGGACCTGGGTTCAATTCCCACCTCAGGGGACTGTCCGTGTGGAGGTTGTACATTCTCCCCGTGTCTGTGTGGGTTTCCTCCGGGTGCTCTGGTTTCCTCCCACAATCCAAAGATGTGCAGGTCAGGTGAATTGGCCATGCTAAATTGTCCATAGTTTTGTTTTTAGATTACCTACAAGTCCACACCGACCCGCCGAAGCGCAACTCACTCATACACTTACCCCTTCACCTACGGGCAATTTAGCATGGCCAATTCACCTGACCTGCACATCTCTGGACTGTGGGAGGAAACCGGAGCACCCAGAGGAAACCCACGCAGACACGGGGAGAACGTGCAAACTCCACACAGTCAGTCGCCTGAGGCGGGAATTGAACCCAGGTCTCTGGTGCTGTGAGGCAGCAGTGCTAACCACTGTGCCACCGTGCCGCCCACAATTAGGTGTTAGGTAAGGGGTAAATGTAGGGGTATGGGTGGGTTGCTCTTCGGAGGGTCGGTGTGGACTTGTTGGGCTGAAGGGCCTGTTTCCACACTGTAGGGAATCTAATCTAAAACGCTGTCCTCATACTGAACGCTCCAAGGGTTAATTCCCTGATTTTTCCCAGTACAGCCTCCAGCATTCGAATGTCTCAGTGATCACATCATCCAGTATGCAGTCTGCCCACAGGCTGGTCAGACCGGTTCCCTGGTACCTTGGCTGCACATTTAACATTTCTGTGACGCAGAGAGACAGACAGACACAGTGATGGAAGGAACACAGGGAGGAGAGATTAGTTACCTGTCAACTCCTTTCCTATTAGAAAGTATTTATATCAGGCCCACTGTCCTAAATGAGATTCTGTTCCTATCGAGACTATACCAAGTAATGTTATCAGCTAATTGAGGACAGGTATTTACTGAGCTAGGCTTCCTGCTCTAGCCCACATGGATATACTGGAAGCGTGCTCAAAGGTGGCCTCATTAATCAGATCAAAATAGTAATCTCACGAGGTACTGGCCGGATCTTATTGGAAACGGGAAAGTGGAGCACCGTGACACCCTGTAAATCCCAGTAAATGGAAAAGTTATCAGCAAGCAGCTACTGTCTCACACACTGTGGAGTTTACACTGAAACCACAGAACACAGAGTCCAACAGCAGAGAGACAGCACTCCAACCAGACAGACTGGGGAGGCAGCACAGTTACCCAACTGCACAGCTCACCACTGCACTGGGGTTTGAGGGTGGAAGCAGAGGATGGGGCATCTGTGTGTGAGAGTGTGTGTCTGAGAGAGAGGGTGTGTGTACGTGTGTGGGAGAGTGATTATGTCTGTATGTGTGTGCGTGAATGTGTGTTTGTATGTGTGGGAGAGTGGGGGAGTGTGTGTGTGTGAGGGTGAGTGTGTGTGTGTGTGTGTGTGTGTGTGTGTGTGTGTGTGTGTGTGTGTGTGTGTGTGTGTGTGTGTGTGAGAGAATGTGTGTTTGTATGTGTGCGAGAGTGGGGGAATGTATGTGTGTGTGAGAGAGTGTGTGTTTATATGTGTGGGAGAGTGGGGGAGTGTGTGTGTGTGCGGGTCACTGACCATCCCTGGGGGTCACTGACTATCCCTGGGGGTCACTGACCGTCCGTGGGGGTCACTGACTGTTCCTGGCAGCAGATACAACTGGCCCCTAAGTGAAGGGATTCAGTGTGCTCTCTGTCTCATTGCTGCCTCCTGCTAATGTCTCAATGTTTGGATCAAGTCAAACTGTTGATCCCTTGATATGCTGTTGTACAGAATTGTTTGTGACCGTGTCGGTATGTAAAGATTTTCTTCCACGAATAAAGTATATTTTTGGAATAAAATGATATCAGAGGGGCACAATAAAGCCTGGGTCGAGCTCAGTGGGAAAGACCACTCTCTAAGGTCTTACAGCTGAAGTTAAATGTGGGTCTGTTCAGTTACCAGACCCTCCCAGCGCCTCAAATAAACATAAATAAAGTGTTGTACACATAAGGCATGCCTTTGGTTAGAGTAAAACGCCAATGTTTATTTGTTTCTTCACATGCAGAACTGAACTGTTTCAGTGACTATGTATGTTTATAAAGATATTTTTAGGAATAAAGTAAGGTTTTAGAGAATATTTCAGCAGCCACCTATTTTACGGGACTGTGTGCAGGGGACTGTTGTACCTGGAGGATGTTTGGCTGCATCGTTCCATCCACAACACCTTCCAAAAAAAAACATTTAGCCCCTCTCCCCACCCTCACTCCTGGACAGGCTCTGTAAGAGGGGGGAATGGGAAGCACAAACACAGGGGGCTCGGAGCTTCAGTTGGATTTAACTGGGGGGGACATGGAAGGCATTCTCAATGTGAGTACCTGCACCCCCCCCCCCCCCAATCCCTGCATTTGGCAATGATTGGGTTAGGTAAATACCTGCGGTGGATTAGTCAGCACTGGAAGAGGGTGGAAGGAACTAGCCTTTGGTTTGGTTTTCGAGCAGCTCATCTGGCACTTGGAGAGTTCGCCAGTCCTCAGATACTGAAGCAGTCCATATTCAAATCCAAGAGCCAGGCTTCAGCTGACAAATGGCAAATACCTTCCAGGCCACGCAAATGCCAGGCTCTGACCATCTCCAAGACGAGATCATCCAACCATTACCCCTTGGCACTGCCATCACTGAATCACTCATTATCCTCAGGGGTTACCATTGACTAGAAACTCAACTAGACTCACCACATAAACACAGTGTGGGGTGTTGGGTGGTGTGGGGTGGTGTGGGGTGGGGGTGGTGTGGGGTGTTGGGTGTTGTAGGGTGGGGGTGGGGTGGGGTGTTGTGTGGTGGGGGTGGGGGTGGGGTGGGGTGGGGTGGGGTGGGGTGTTGTGGGGTGGGGGTGGGGGTGGGGTGGTGTGGTGTGGGGTGTGGTTGTGGTGCCCCCTAGAGGCTGGTGCTGTCAGGAAGGGCGGTTGCCCACGCAGCCCCAGTGCCTGACTGTACCTCTCTGTGTTTCAGCGTGGGCCATCACTCCTACTCTGGCCCGTTCAGGAACAGGCCACATCCGCAGCACCTCAGTGCTCCTCCAACTCCCTGCGTGTGGGCTCTTCCAGCATATCGCAGAGAACCTGCAGTGGGGTCCCCTCCAGCACATCACACTGGACGTCCTGATGGTGGAGAGTGCAGGTATGAGAGACCCCACTCCTCACTCATACTGCAAATGACAGGCTAACCCTTCAGGGAAATTATCCCCAGCCCATCCCATCCCAGGGATTGTCAAGACTGGAGGTTCCTATGAACCTGTCTCATGTTGTGCCCTTCCTTGAAACCTCAGGAAAACATTTCCCTTCCCTCAGCATCTTCCCAAGGGAGAGTAAAGCTGTACCTGTTCCCCAGTAACGTCCTGGGTTCTGCCAGGGCCACTTAGCTCCTGACCTCATTCCAGCTTTGTTTAAACATGGACAGAGTGACAGCCCTTGACATCGAGGCCATAATTGACAAAGTGTGGCATCAAGGAGCCCTGGCAAAACTGGAATGAACCAGTCTCACGGGACAGACTCTCTGCTGGTTAGAGTCATGTGCAGGACATTGGAAGATGGTTGTGGTTGTTAGAGATCAGTCATCTCAGCTCCAAGTCGTCTCTGCAGGAGTCCCTCAGGGCTCTGCAGGACCCTAGGCCCAACCATCTTCAGCTCCTTCATCAATGACCTTCCCACCATCGTCAGGTCAGAAGTGGGGATGATTACACAAAGCCCAGCAGTACATACAACTCCTCAGACACTGAAGCAGCCCATGTTCAAATGCAACAAGATCAGGACAGTATCCAGGCTTGGGCTGACAAGTGGCAAGTAACATTCACACCACATCAATGCCAGGCAATGACCATCACCAATAAGAGACAACCGAACCATCCTCCCTTAGCATTCAATGGTGTCACCATCACTGAATACCCCACTATCAATGACCTGGGATTTACCATTGACCAGAAACTCAGCTAGACTCACCACATAAACACAGTGGCTACCAGAGCAGGTCAGAGGTCAGGAATACTGCGGTGAGTAACTCACCTCCTGACTCCCCATATCCTATCCACCACCTACAAGACACAACTCAGGAGTGTGATGGAATACTCCCCACTTGCCCTGGATGGGGGCAGCTCCAACAACATTCCAGAAGCTTGACACCATCCAGGACAAAGCAGCCCACGCTTGACTGGCACAAACACATCCACAAACACCCCCTCCCTCCCCCACCGACACTCAGTAACAGCAGGGTGCACCATCTATGAGGCGCACCGCAGACATTCACCAAAGATCCTCAGGCAGCACCTTCCAAACCCATGCCCACTTCCCCCTAGAAGGACACGGGCAGCAGATACATGGGAACACCACCCCCTGCAAGTCCCCCTCCAAGCCACTCACTATCCTGCCTTGGAAATATATCGCCGTCCCTCCCCTGTCGCTGGGTCATATTCCTGGAATTTCCTCCCCAATGGTATGGTGGGTCAACCCACAGCACATGGACTACAGCGGTTCAAGAAGGCAGTTCACCCCCACCTTCTCAAGGGGGCAACTGGGGACAGGCAACAAACACTGGGCCCAGCCGGTGACACCCCCATCCCATGAATTAATTGAAGAAAGGAGCCTGGGTTTATTACCACTGTCTGTCCCACAGAGTATTTGGAGATAGTCATCTGAAGGAGGAACCAGGTGCTGTTTTGCAAACCCCCAGCTGTGCTGGTTTATGCTTGGGGAATTGGCAATGAGAGAGGCTGGGCGTCAAACATCAGATAGTGTGTAGATGTCACGCACAGTGTCCCTGGGTCACTGTCTGTTCACTGTTCCTGCACATCAGACCCCAGCCTATGTCAGTCTGCTCTGAGGAAGGAGACACACAGGAGAACACAAAGTGTGGGGGCAGTGAAGATTGTCCATCGGTTTTAGTTTTTAATGTAGGTGTTCCAGCCCACAAACGTGTTATTCAGCTCGGTAAACCACTGCAGCCTGCTCTCTCCCTCAATGTTCTCAGCAGGATATTCATACAGCACCCACTCTACTTGTGTGGGCAAGGGATTTGGACAGTCATTTGGCCTCCCCCACCCCCCAATGTATAATTGCTTATTCCCAGAGTTGCTAACATTCACCAATCATCAAGTCAAACAGCTAATCTCCTCCAAAGCACAGCATTTTGCTGACGCCTCCTGAGAGACTGAGACATCCAGAGCCCAAATGGAACTGTCACTTACTGTCTTTTCATGTGCTCTCGCTGAATACACACATCATCCGTTCTGAAATTCTCCGCTCATCCAGGAGGCAACCGTCCAGACACCAGGCCGATACATGACTGATCTCCAGGACTGGACTGTGTTTGAATTCTGCTCAATTACCCTACTCCACGCCCAGACTCTGGGATCTCTCAGAGAGGCGGCTTCCTTCACTGTCAAAATAAGAGTCCTCTTTCTACAGCAAACTGCAGTATCAACCACATAGACTCAGGGGAGAGAGAACACACACACCCAGCAACTGACACAGTTATACTGATAAACACTCAGACACAAACACACTGACACACTCAAACACACTGACACCATTACAAGGACACACAACTACAAATACACACAGATACAAACACACACACAGACCAACACACTCAGACACACAAACACACGGTCTGGTGCAAATGCATTCCGATATAAAGACTCTGATACACACTGACACAATTACACTGACACATGTTTACATACACACACTCAGACACAAACACACTGACACACAACTACACTGACACACTCAAACACACTGACACAATTACACTGACACATGTTTACATATACACACTCAGACACAAACACACTGACACACAACTACACTGACACACTCAAACACACTGACACATGTTTATATATACACACTCAGACACAAACACACAGGCTGACATGCTCTGACCCAAACAGACTGACACACAATCAAAAACAAATAGTGATACATACTCTGTTACAAACACACCCATTCAGACCCACAGACTGACATGCACACAGACTGACACACACTCATACAAACACACGCAGACTGAAACACACTCAGATACAAACACACGCAGACTGAAACACACTCAGACACACGTACAAACACACACAGAAACACACAGACTGAAACACACTCATAAACAAACACACACAGATTGACACTCACTCAGACACACATACAAACACACACAGAAACACACAGACTGAAACACACTTAGATACAAACACACACAGACCGAAACACACTCAGACACACACAGACTGACACGCAAGCATACACAAACACACACACAGAGCAGCACACTCAGACACACAGACAGGCACACTTTTATACTCCCTCCCTCAGGTGAACTGTAACGGCTCAAGAAGGCAGCTCACCCCCACCTTCTCAAGGAGCAACTTGAGTTTGCGTGCAATCTGGTCTCCTTCCTATCGGAAAGATGTTGTGAAACTTGAAAGGGTTTAGAAAAGATTTACAAGGATGTTGCCAGGGTTGGAGAATTTGAGCTACAGGGAGAGGCTGAACAGGCTGGGGCTGTTTTCTCTGGAGCATCGGAGGCTGGGGGTCATCATATAGAGGTTTACAAAATTATGAGGGGCATGGATAGGATAAATAGACAAAGTCTTTTCCCTGGGATCGGGGAGTGCAGAACTAGAGGGCATAGGTTTAGGGTGAGAGGGGAAAGATATAAAATAGACCTAGGGGCAACATTTTACGCAGAGGGTGGTACGTGTATGGAATGAGCTGCTAGAGGAAGTGGTGGAGGCTGGTACAATTGCAACATTTAAGAGCCATGTGGATGGGTATATGAGTAGGAAGGGTTTGGAGGGATATGGGCCGGGTGCTGGCAGGTGGGACTAGATTGGGTTGGGATATCTGGTTGGCATGGACGGGTCGGGCCGAAGAGTCTGTTTCCATGCTGTACATCTCTGTGACTCTGTGACTGTATGACTAGGGTTGGACAATAAAAGCCGGGCCCGTGCCCAGGGTGGGAAGAAAGAAGTAGGGCAAGGACAGAAAGGTCAAACTGGGGCCAATTAGTGAGGATTTGATATGGCAAGGTTCCAAAAGCACAGGGTGACGTGCTCAACACTGACTGATCCAGCCAGCAAATGGACTCACCGCGGGTCTGAGGGGCATACATTGAGAGTGGAGAATACACTTTCCGAAATTGAAATTGACTTGAAAAGAAATGACTTTCTGGAGCCGTGGATGGTGAGAAAGAAAGTTAGACAGCAGAGACAGGGACATGAGAAGGTGCTGTGGGACATGGACAGGGTGTACTGGAAATAGAAAGATAGAGGCATGAGAAGGTGCTGCGGGACAGGGTCAGGGGGGTACAAGAGATACAGATATAGGGACATGTGACTGTGCTGTACGACAGGGACAGAAGGTACTGGAGAGAGAGAGACAGGGACATGAGAAGGTGCCATGGGACAGGGACAGGGGGGTACAGGAGATACAGATATAGGGACATGTGACGGTGCTGTGGGATAGGGACAGGGGATACTGGAGATACAGAGATAGGGACATGTGATGGTGTTGTGGGGCAGGGACGGGGGTACACAAAACAAGGATAGGGATATGAGAAGATTGTGTGGGACAGTGCCAGGGGGACCTGGAGATACAGAGACAGGGAGATGAGAAGATGCTGTGGGACAGGGACAGGGGTTACCGGAGATATAGAGATAGGGACATGTGACGGTGCTTTGGGACAGGGAGAGTGGGTACTGGAAAGAGAGAAATAGGGATATGAAAAGGTGCTGGGGGACAGGGACAGGGGGTACGGGAGATACAAAGATCGGGATATGAGAAGGTGCTGTGGGACTGAGACAGGGGAAACTGTGGATACAGAGATAGGGACATGAGAAGACACTGTTGGACGGGACAGGGGATACTGGAGATACAGAGATAGGGACATGTGATGGTGTTGTGGGATAGGGACAGGGGTACACAAAACAAGGATAGGGATATGAGAAGATTGTGTGGGACAGTGCCAGGGAGAGCTGGAGATACAGAGACAGGGAGATGAGAAGGTGCTGTGGGACAGGGACAGGGGTTACTGGAGATACAGAGATAGGGACATGTGAAGGTGCTGTGGGACAGGGAGAGTGGGTACTGGAGATACAGAGATAGGGACATGAGAAGGTTCTGTAGGAGGGGAGGGGGTTACAGGAGATTCACAAATAGGGGCTTGAGAAGATGCTGTGTGTGAGGGACATGGGTATGTGAAATACAGAGATAGGGACATGAGAAGATGCTGTGGGACAGGGAGCGGGGAAACTGGAGATAGATAGGGACTTGAGGAGGTGCTTTGGGAGAGGGAGATGGGGAACTGCAGATACAGAGATAGGGACATGAGAAGCTGCTGTGGGACAGGGACAGTGACAGGCACAGGGGTGTTCTGGAGAGACAGAGAGATGGACATGAGAAGGTGCTGTGGGACAGGGACAGTGACAGGCACAGGGGTGTTCTGGAGAGACAGAGAGATGGACATGAGAAGGTGCTGTGGGACAGGGACATGGGGTACTGGAGACATAGAGGCAAGGGCATGAGAAGGTGCTGTGGGACAGGGAGCGGGGGTATATGAGATACAGAGATAGGGACATGTGACAGTGCTGTGGGACAGGGAGAGCGGGTACTGGAAAGAGAGAGATAGGGACATGAGAATGTGCTGTGGGGCAGGGACAGGGGTTACTGGAGATACAGAGGTAGGGACATGAGATGGTGCTGTGGGACAGGGAGAGGGGACACTGGGGATACAGAGATAGTGACATGAGAAGATGCTGTGGGACAGGGCCAGGGCGTACTGGAGATACTGAGTTAGGGACATGAGAAGACGCTGTGGGTCGGGAATGGGTACGCTAGATACAGAGATAGGGACATGAGAAGGTGCTGTGGGAGAGTGAGGGGGGTACTGGAGTTATAGATATAGGAACATGAGAAAGTGCAGTGGGACAAGGAGAGGGGGTATGGACATACAGAGGTAGGGACATGTGAAGGTGCTGTGGGACAGTGAGAGGGGGTACGGGAGATGCAGAGATAGGGACATGAGAAGGGGCTGTGGGACAGTGACAGGGGGTATATGAGACACAGATATAGGGACATGAGAAGATGCTGTGGGACAAGGACAGGGAGGTATGGGGGATAAAGAGATTGGGACATGAGAAGGTGCTGTGAGACAGGGACAGTGGATACTGGAGATACAGAGGTAGGGACATGAGAAGGTGCTGTGGGACAGGGACAGGTTGTACAGGAGATACAGAGATTGGGACAAGTAAAGGTGCTGTTGGAGAGTGAGAGGGGGTAGAGGAGTTCCAGAGATAGGGATATGAGAAGGTGCTGTGTACAGGGACAGGGTGTGTGGGAGATACAGAGATAGAGACATGAGGAGATGCTGTGGGACAGGGACAGGGGGTACTGGAGATACTGAGATAGGGACATGAGAAGGTGCTGTGGGACAGGGAATGGGTACACTAGATACAGAGATTGGGACATGAAAAGGTGCTGTGGGAGAGTGAGAGGGGGTACTGGAGACACAGAGATAGGGACATGCGAAGGTGCTGTGGGACAGGTACAGGGCATACTGGAGATACTGAGATAGGGACATGAGAAGACGCTGTGGGTCAGGGAAGGGGTACGCTAGATACAGAGATAGGGACATGAAAAGGTGCTGTGGGACAGTGAGAGATGTACTGGAGATACAGAGGTAGGGGCATGAGAAGGTGCTGAGGGACAGTGAGAGGGGGTATGAGACATACAGAGACAGGGAAACGAGAAGGTGCTGTGGGACAGGGACAGGGAGTACGGGAGATACAGAGACAGGGACATGAGAAGGTGCTGTTGGTCCGGGACAGGGGGTAAGGGCGATACAGAGATAGGGACATGAGAAGGTGCTGTGGGACAGGGAAGGGGTACGCTAGAACAGAGATAGGGACATGAAAAGGTGCTTTGGGACAGGTACAGGATATACTGAAGGTACAGATATAGGGACATGAGAAAGTGCAGTGGGACAAGGAGAGGGGGTACGGACATACAGAGACAGGGACATGTGAGGTGCTGTCGGTCTGGGACAGGGGGTACTGGAGATACAGAGATTAGTTCATTAGAAGGTGCTGTGGGTCAGGGGCAGGGGTACGCTAGATACAGAGATAGGGACATGAAAAGGTACAGTGGGACAGGGACAGAGGGTACAGGAGATACAGAGGTAGAGACATGAGAAGGTGATGTGTGGGACAGGTAAAGGGTATACTTGAGATACAGAGATAGGGAGATGAGAAGGTGCTGTGGGACAGGGACAGGGGGAGCTGGAGGACCAGAACAGTAGGATATGGTTTTTTCAGAGAGTTGATTCTGATAGGCACACACAGACCTGAGGCCTTACACTCTTACACTGAAAGACCCTTTTGAGCCTTTCCAGGAGTTGCTGTTGTTTTCTGAAAGATTTCCAGTTTTTAAATCAAGGTTAGTGCTTGAGTTGATTGGGGGAAGTCGGACTTTAGTGTTGCAGTGCATCATCATGTACAGAGTTTTCTGAACCTGATAAAATGAGTTGCTCTCTCCTTGGAGATATGCTGGAGCCCTCACTGTGTTGATACTGTCAGGGATGGACGCTCACATTGTCAGAAAGCTATTTCACTGAGATTCTCTCACTCCTTCTTATTAACTGGTTTATCGAGAATCACATGGAAACCAGACATTTCCAGATATCCAAGACCCACTGGAGAGACCAACGGTTCAGAATGTACAGCACAGAATCAAACAGAGGCCATTCAGCCCACCACAGCTTCTCCAACCCTTTGATCGAGTTACCCAAATGAAGCATCTGAAAAGGCCCAGTGGGGCCAGTGTTCAGCGCTGAACTCTCACTGACCCTCAATATCGATGAGACCGACTGATCCTGTAGCACTGTCCCCCGTCCGGGTAATCGACAGCCCTCTCCCTCCCCCTCACTCCCTCCCCCAGGGGCTGCACTGGGTTTGGAGTCAGGGCCCGAGGTGATGCTGGGTCAGTTTTCCTGTCGGATTGAGGGAAGTGTGAATGGTGTTCCCAGTGTGTCAGGGCTTGGATTGTCAGCGTTAGGAACAGAGGTTTGGACAGGATGAGCCACCGGGATGGGATTCCTTCCAGGGATCAGGATAGTTTGTGTAAATTGAGTAAAGAGTCAGAGATTTGGGATTTGGCATTTCAGCCCGGTTACAGATATTGCTGGTGGGATATTTTAGGTTCTCTTCCCTTCCCCAGAAGAAATGCCTGGATGTTGGTTCCACTCACAGCCCATGTGATGCCAGCACTGCAGGGTCAGGCGGACTCCCTACCTCCCCACAGTACAGCAGGATACACAGAGCTGTTTGTGAAACTTGACAATGGCCCAGGGGGTGCTGCACAGTGTCAGGTTACTGGCCCCAGGGGGTGCTGTAAAGCGTCAAGTTACTGGCCCCAGGGGGTGCTGCACAGTGTCAGGTTACTGGTCCCAGGGGGTGCTGTACTGGTGCTTACCACCAATGTGGAATCTCAAACTGAAGGCTTCGATAGTTAATGAGCTGGCATACTTGTGCGGAGGTAACTGTAAGAAGACTCCTATCAGACTCGAAACGTTATCTCTGTTTCTCTCTCGATAGATGATTCCAGACCTGCAGAGCTTTTCCAGTGCTTTCTGCTGTTATTCCAACTTTATTCAAGTTTTCTTTGTGACTGACATCTCCAAGGTCAAAGATGAATCTGATTTTTCTCAGCCCTGCCATTAGCAGTTGGATATCTCAATGGTCAGAGGCCAACATATCATAAGATAGTCTGATCAGAGATGGGCTCCCAGTTTGGATCTCTTTGTCATCGTGTGTCTGTCATGGTTTCAAGATCCTATTCATTTGCCTCAAGTTCGGTTACCTTATTCTGAATCTTCCTTCATTAAAATACAGAGTTTTTAAGCTTGTTCTAATATTAAGTTCCCCTGCACTTTTAAGGTTCCTTGATGAAATGTGCCATCCACATATTTAGGCCCTTCCTTGTATCTTCTGGTATCAATCAGTCCCATCATTAACCTGCAATCCTACCTTCTCCTTGATCTTCCATTCACTAATTTGCCATCCAACTGAATTGGGCCTTGGGGCGATATCGAAAATCATCAAGGGACAGAGGGTCAGGGAGAAACAGTTGGTGTTGGTGGAAGGATTGAGAACCAGGGGAGATAGATCGAAGGTGACTGGCCAACGAAGTGATGGTAACACGAGGAGATGCTTACTCGGACAGTGAGAGGCCAGGATCTGGAATAAACTGCCATACTGACATTCAAAAGGGAATTGGATCATTACACACAGGTGAGGAACGTGCAGGGATGTGGGGGTGTTGTGATGGGACAATTGCTTGCTCTGCACAGACATGAATACTGCTGCCATTCTGTGGTAATGACCAGCCCACATGTACCCACTGTAGCAGACCAGGCACGGGGTGGATTATCTGTCTCCTAACTCCTGGGGCGTGCGAGGAGGACTGTTGGAATATTGCGTGCAATTCTGGTCTCCTTCCTATCAGAAAGATGTTGTGAAACTTAAAAAGGTTCAGAAAAGATTTACAAGGATGTTATCAGGGTTGGAGGATTTGGGTTATAGGGAAAGGCTGAACAGGCTGGGGCTGTTTTCCCTGGAGCTTTGGAGGCTGAAGTGTGACCTTATAGAGGTTTACAAAATTATGAGGGGCATGGATAGGATAAATAGGCAAAGTCTTTTCCCTGGTGTTGGGGAGTTCAGAACTAGAGGGCATAGGTTTAGTGTGAGAGGGGAAAGATATAAAAGAGACCTAAGGGGCAACTTTTTCACACAGAGGATGGTACGGGTATGGAATGAGCTGCCAGAGGATGTGGTGGAGGCTGGTACAAATGCAACATTTAAGAGGCATTTGGATGGGTATATGAATAGGAAGGGTTTGGAGGGATATGGGCCGGGTGCTGGCAGGTGGGACTAGATTGGGTTGGAATATCTGGTCGGCATGGATGGGTTGGACCGAAGGGTCTGTTTCTGTGCTGTACATCTCTATGACTCTATGACTCCATGCACTCAGCACACAGCATTGCATTTGGGATGCTTCTTTTGCTCAGCTGAGATGAAATGTGGAGCAGAATGTTAGGATTGCAGAGGATGATGCCCACCTTGTTGTTGGGCTTATACCAGGGAGATGACCGAACTGAAACATAAGCTGACCCACATGCAGTGCCAGCATTCCCTATCTATTACACTCTGGCAGCCTGCCTCACATTCCCACAGCCAATGGGAAGGACAGCAGTCCCATTTCCACGTGTAAACAAGGTGTCCGGTCACCGGGTTACTGAAATTACAACCCGACCTTGTTAACTTTCCCCTGAGATTGCACTGTCAGTGAGATGGAAGTGCCTGGGTAATGGAGACTGATCCGTAAACAGGGAAAACTCCCGTGCGGAATTTATTGCAGAGTTGAACTCGAATGTTCACAGTGAAGTTTGCGCAGTATGAAAATAATATTCGGGGTGGCACATCCTCAGAATTTCAGTGAGCAACAGAGACGTTTGTTCAGTGAGGGTATCAAAGCATAATGGATCAGAGGCAGATTAATGGAGTTACGGTATAAATCGGTATTAAATGGTGAGACAGACCAAGAGCAGCTGGTGATTTGGCAAAGCATTCAATAACTGAGAGCAACTCCTGCTTCATATCTGCATCTAATTGATTTCTATTATTAAAGCTGTGATTTAGTATAGTCACACTTACACAGTGAAATGGTTTGTTTTGCGAGCAACACAAGCAGATCATACCAAACGTAGACATACAGATTATTGGGAGCTCAGGCAGAGTGAGTGAGGTGTGTGTAGGGGTTACCCAAAAACAAGGTCAGTATTTGAGTTGAAGTTCGGCCAGTCCCTTCAGTAGGAGACACACTGGTTTTGAACCTGCTGTTTGGGCTGATCAAGCTTCAGTGTTTTCTGTGTGATGGAAGAGGTTGTTGGGGAGCATTACCAGGGTTGGATGATGTTGGCGGCCTTTCCATGACAACGAGATGTATAAATGGAGTCCATGGGTGGGAAGTTGGCTTCCGTGATGGTCTGGGCTGTGCACACCACCTGCTGTAATTTGTTACGGCCCTGGGCACAGCAGTTGCCACACCAGGCCGTGATGGACACCCAGATAGTCTCATCTTTCAGCTGCATCTGTAAACATTGGAGAGACTCCTTATTTCCTGAGTCAACTGAGGAAGCCAACCACTTCATTGTGACGACTAGGAATGTCCAAGGTGAACTGGATGGGTCCTTATCCTTGCTCAAGCCGGCAATGCCCAGTGCGGTTGTATTGCCAATTCGGTAGGTAAGGATCAAAAGGTGAGCTGTGGGTGGAGGGTCAGTGCCAGTGAAGGGACTGGTTGTGGTGGGAGATCAACGGGGAACTGAATTCAGATCAGACAACACGAGAAATTTACTCAAGTGAGAAAAATTTAGAACAGTCCTCGAAGAAACAAAGGGACAATCAAGGATTCATCAACGTTCATCACAGAAATGGGCTTCTTTGGAAGAGGATGAACATCAGTGGGAACATATACTAGAGAGATTAGTGTTAATAGAGAGGCAGTGTCCATTGGCGCAGAAGCGTGGTACAGGCCTGGCACCTGGCAGCTGGTCTTTCAATGTGTGGGTCTCCCAATGTGGTGGTCTCCCAGTGTATGGGTCTCCTGGCTTGTGTGGGTCGCCTGGTCTGTGTGAGTCTCCCAGTGTATGGGTTTCTCAGTGTGTGGGTCTCTCAGTGTGGAGGAGGTCTCTCAGTGTGTGAGATTTCGCAGTGTGGGGGTCTCTCGGTGTGTGAGTCTCCCAGTGTGGGGGTCTCCCAGTGTGGGTGTCTCTCGGTGTATGGGTCTCCCAGTTTGTGCGGTCTCCCAGTGTGGGGGTCTCTCAGTGTGTGAGTCTCCCAGTGTGGGTGTCTCCCAGTGTGGGTGTCTCCTAGTGTGTGAGTCTCCCAGTGTGTGGGTCTTCCAGTGTGTGGGTCTCCCAGTGTGGGTATCTCTCAGTGTGTGGGTCTCCCAGTGTGTGTGTCTCCCAGTGTGTGGGTCTCCCTGTGTAGGGGTCTCCCAGTGTGTGGGTCTCCCAGTGTGGAGGAGGTCTCTTAGTGTGTGGGTCTCCCAGTGTGGGCGTCTCTCGGTGTGTGGATCTCCCAGTGTGTGTGTCTCCCAGTGTGTGGGTCTCCCAGTGTGGAGGAGGTCTCTCAGTGTGTGAGATTTCCCAGTGTGGGGGTCTCTCGGTGTGTGAGTCTCCCAGTGTGGGGGTCTCCCAGTGTGGGTGTCTCTCGGTGTGTGGGTCTCCCAGTGTGGAGGAGGTCTCCCAGTGTGGGGGTCTCTCAGTGTGTGAGTCTCCCAGTGTGGGTGTCTCCCAGTGTGGGTGTCTCCTAGTGTGTGAGTCTCCCAGTGTGTGGGTCTTCCAGTGTGTGGGTCTCCCAGTGTGGGCATCTCTCAGTGTGTGGGTCTCCCAGTGTGTGTGTCTCCCAGTGCGTGGGTCTCCCTGTGTAGGGGTCTCCCAGTGTGTGGGTCTCCCAGTGTGGAGGAGGTCTCTTAGTGTGTGGGTCTCCCAGTGTGGGCGTCTCTCGGTGTGTGCATCTCCCAGTGTGTGGGTCTCTCAGTGTGTGGGTCTCCTAATGTGTGGGTCTCCTAGTGTGTGGGTCTCCCAATGTGGGGGTTTCCCAGTGTGGGGGTCTCTCGGTGTGTGGTTCTCCTAGTGTGTGGGTCTCCCAGTGCGTGGGTCTCCCAGTATCTGGGTGTCCCATTGTGTGGGTCTCCCAGTGTGGGCGTCTCTCGGTGTGTGGGTCTGCCAGTGTGGGCTTTCCCAGTGTGTGGGTCTCCCAGTGTGTGGGTCTCCCTGTGTGTGGGTCTCCCAGTGTGTGGGTCTCCCTGTGTGTGGGTCTCCCAGTGTGTGGGTCTCCCAGTGTGGGGGTCTCACAGTGTGGGGGTCTCCCAGTGTGGAGGAGGTCTCTTAGTGTATGGGTCTCCCAGTGTGGGGGTCTCCCAGTGTGTGGGTCTCCCAGTGTGAGGGTCACCCTGTGTGGGGGTCTCCCAGTGTGGGGGTCTCCCAGTGTGTGAGTCTCCCAGTGTGTGTGTCTCCCAGTGTGGGAGTCTCCCAGTGTGGGGGTCACCCAGTGTGGGGGTCTCCCAGTGTGGGGGTCTCCCAGTGTGGGCGTCTCTCAGTGTGGGGGTCTCTCGGTGTGTGAGTCTCTGTTCACGGATTGTTTTTGTAAAAATACTCATGACAATAAATAGTCACAGAGGGCCGGGCCCTCGAGTGGGCACGAAGGGATTGGGAACGCTGAGTTAAAGTACTCAAGGCTGTGTTTCAATCTCAGAGCAACAGGCTTCGACAGGACAGTCTGGGGATGAGAGAGATTGGGCTCTGCTGACATCTCCCGAGCCAGTGTTCGGGAATAACACGCCAATGTTAATGGTCGGGACTGTCACAGAAAACATTATAAAGAACGGGGCAAGAATGGCACAGAGGCTCGGTGGCTCGGTGGTTAGCACTGCTGTCTCACAGTGTGAGGAACCTGGGTTCAATTCCAGCCTCAGTCTGTGTGGACTCTGCCCAGTCTCCCCGTGTCTGGGTGGGTTTCCTCTGGTTTCCTCCCACAGTCCAAAGCTGTGCAGGTAAGAAGGATTGGCCAAGCTAAATCACCCTGACTGTTCAGGGATGTGTTTGTCAGGGGTAAATGTAGGGAGGATTGTCTGGATGGGATGCTTTTGGAGGGTTGGTGTTGTCTCGATGGGCCAAATGGCCTGCTCCCACACTGTAAGGATAGTATTTGAGGGACAGAGTGAGAGAGAGTGTGAGGGACAGAGACTGCGACAGATTGAGGGAGAGAGTCAGTGATGATGTGAGAGAAATGACGGGAATTAGTGGGAGGCAATCACAGTGGTGATGGGTTGTGGTGTTTACTGGGGAAGAGGGTGGTAGGGCATGAGGTTTTTTTTTAGATTAGATTACTTACAGTGTGGAAACAGGCCCTTCGGCCCAACAAGTCCACACCGACCCGCCGAAGCGCAACCCACCCATACCCCTACATTTACCCCTTACCTAACACTACGGGCAATTTAGCACGGCCAATTCACCTGACCCCCACATCTTTGGACTGTGGGAGGAAACCGGAGCACCCGGAGGAAACCCACGCAGACACGGGGAGAACATGCAAACTCCACACAGTCAGTCGCCTGAGGCGGGAATTGAACCCGGGTCTCTGGCGCTGTGAGGCAACAGTGCTAACCACTGTGCCACCGTGCCGCCCACCTGTGCCACCGTGCCGCCCACCTGTGGTGTGGTGGGTTTATTATTCATCCACTGGTGGTCACTGCCTGGGCCAGCATTTATTACCCATTGATAATTCCCAGAGGGTCAGTAAGAGTCAGCCACATAGCTGTGGGTGTGGAGTCACATGGAGGCCAGGCTGTATAAGGGTGACAGTTTCCCTACCTGAAGGAGGTTAGTGCACCAGATGGGTTGTGGAATGGAGCACGGTGTCAATGGTGCTTGGGGCCTGAGGGTGATTTGATTCGAGCTGCAGACAATGATTAAAGGAAAGAGTGGTAAGAAATGTGTCCATGGGATGCCTCATCACTGGCAAAGCCAATATTTATTCCACAGCCCGACCTGCCCTGAGGAGGGGGTAAACGCTGCCTGCTGAAACCACTGTAGTTCACCTGGTGGGAATGCAATTCATAGGATTTGACCCAGTGACAGTGAAAGAACAGCAATATATTTCCAAGTCAGGACAATGCATGGCTTAGAGAGGGGTGGGCAGGGGGCTGCTGCCCTTGTGCTTCTAGGTGGCAGTGTCAGGTTAGTAAGACCCTATCAGAGGGTTGTTGGTGAATGGCTGCAGTGCACCTTGTCGATGGTAGACACTGCTGTTACTGAGCATTGCTGGTGGCATTCCATCACACTCCTGACTTGTATCGTTTAGATGGCAGATCGGCTTTGGGGAGTCAGGAGGTGAGGTTAATAATAGAGTTCCCAAATTGTATCAAATGACATTGAAGGAAGGACAGGAGATGTTGACATCAGGATGGGAGTGAGCTGGATGGGAATTTGGAGGCAGCGCTGTTAGTCATTTTCCTGATGACAAGAGGTTGCAGACGAGAGTTGAGCAGTTAAAGGAATTCAGGTGGTGGCATGACCTCCCGGAGATGGTACACACTGGGTCATGGTGGCACTGGAGAGGTACACATTGGGTCATGACCTCCTGGAGATGGTACACACCGGATCATGGTGGCACTGGAGATGGTACACACTGGGTCATGACCTCCTGGAGATGGTACACACTGGGTCATGACCTCCTGGAGATGGTACACACTGGGTCATGGTGGCACTGGAGATGGTACACACTGGGTCATGACCTCCTGGAGATGGTACACACTGGGTCATGGTGGCACTGGAGAGGTACACATTGGGTCATGACCTCCTGGAGATGGTACACACCGGATCATGGTGGCACTGGAGATGGTACACACTGGGTCATGACCTCCTGGAGATGGTACACACTGGGTCATGACCTCCTGGAGATGGTACACACTGGGTCATGGTGGCACTGGAGAGGTACACATTGGGTCATGACCTCCTGGAGATGGTACACACTGGGTCATGACCTCCTGGAGATGGTACACACTGGGTCATGGTGGCACTGGAGAGGTACACATTGGGTCATGACCTCCTGGAGATGGTACACACTGGGTCATGACCTCCTGGAGATGGTACACACTGGGTCATGACTTCCTGGAGAGGTACACACTGGGTCATGGTGGCACTGGAGAGGTACACATTGGGTCATGACCTCCTGGAGATAGTACACACCAGGACATGACCTCCTGGAGATGGTACATACAAAATCATGTGGCACGGGAGATGATACACACTGGGTCATGGTGGCACTGGAGGTGGTGAGCTTCCAGTGGGCATGTGGCTCTCTCTCAGTCACCTCCCACTCCCCTGTACATCTCAGTCACCTCCCACTTCCCTGTACATCTCAGTCACCTCCCACTCCCCTGTACATCTCAGTCACTCCCACTCCCCTGTACATCTCAGTCCCTCCCACTCCCCTGTACATCTCAGTCACCTCCCACTCCCCTGTACATCTCAGTTCCCCCCCACTCACCTGTACATCTCAGTCACCCCTCACTCCCCTGTACATCTCAGTCACCTCCCACTCCCCTCTACATCTCAGTCCCCCCCACTCCCCTGTACATCTCAGTCCCTCCCACTCCCCTGTACATCTCATTCCCCCCCTCTCCCCTGTACATCTCAGTCCCTCCCATTCCCCTGTACATCTCAGTCACCACCCACTCCCCTGTACATCTCAGTCCCCCCCACTCCCCTGTACATCTCAGTCACCCCCACTCCCCTGTACATCTCAGTCACCTCCCACTTCCCTGTACATCTCAGTCACCCCCACTCCCCTGTACATCTCAGTCCCTCCCACTCCCCTGTACATCTCAGTCCCCCCCACTCCCCTGTACATCTCAGTCCCCCCCCACTCCCCTGTACATCTCAGTCACCTCCCACTCCCCTGTACATCTCAGTCACCCCTCACTCCCCTGTACAACTCAGTCCCTCCCACTCCCCTGTACATCTCAGTCCCTCCCACTCCCCTGTACATCTCAGTCACCTCCCACTCCCCTGTACATCTCAGTTCCCCCCCACTCACCTGTACATCTCAGTCACCCCTCACTCCCCTGTACATCTCAGTCACCTCCCACTCCCCTCTACATCTCAGTCCCCCCCACTCCCCTGTACATCTCAGTCCCTCCCACTCCCCTGTACATCTCATTCCCCCCCTCTCCCCTGTACATCTCAGTCCCTCCCACTCCCCTGTACATCTCAGTCACCACCCACTCCCCTGTACATCTCAGTCCCCCCCACTCCCCTGTACATCTCAGTCCCCCCCCACTCCCCTGTACATCTCAGTCCCTCCCACTCCCCTGTACATCTCAGTCATCCCTCACTCCCCTGTACATCTCAGTCACCTCCCACTCCCCTGTACATCTCAGTCACCTCCCACTCCCCTGTACATCTCAGTCACCCCCACTCCCCTGTATATCTCAGTCCCCCCCACTCCCCTGTACATCTCAGTCCCCCCCACTCCCCTGTACATCTCAGTCACCTCCCACTCCCCTGTATATCTCAGTCCCCCCCACTCCCCTGTACATCTCAGTCCCCCCCCACTCCCCTGTACATCTCAGTCCCTCCCACTCCCCTGTACATCTCAGTCCCCCCCACTCCCCTGTACATCTCAGTCCCCCCCCACTCCCCTGTACATCTCAGTCACCTCCCACTCCCCTGTACATCTCAGTTCCCCCCCACTCACGTGTACATCTCAGTCACCCCTCACTCCCCTGTACAACTCAGTCACCTCCCACTCCCCTCTACATCTCAGTCCCCCCCACTCCCCTGTACATTTTAGTCCCCCCCACTCCCCTGTACATCTCAGTCCCCCCCACTCCCCTGTACATCTCAGTCCCTCCTACTCCCCTGTACATCTCAGTCACCTCTCACTCCCCTGTACATCTCAGTCCCTCCCACTCCCCTGTACATCTCAGTCACCTCCCACTCCCCTGTATATCTCAGTCCCCCCCACTCCCCTGTACATCTCAGTCCCCCCCACTCCCCTGTACATCTCAGTCCCCCCCCACTCCCCTGTACATCTCAGTCACCTCCCACTCCCCTGTACATCTCAGTCACCCCTCACTCCCCTGTACAACTCAGTCCCTCCCACTCCCCTGTACATCTCAGTCCCTCCCACTCCCCTGTACATCTCAGTCACCTCCCACTCCCCTGTACATCTCAGTTCCCCCCCACTCACCTGTACATCTCAGTCACCCCTCACTCCCCTGTACATCTCAGTCACCTCCCACTCCCCTCTACATCTCAGTCCCCCCCACTCCCCTGTACATCTCAGTCCCTCCCACTCCCCTGTACATCTCATTCCCCCCCTCTCCCCTGTACATCTCAGTCCCTCCCACTCCCCTGTACATCTCAGTCACCACCCACTCCCCTGTACATCTCAGTCCCCCCCACTCCCCTGTACATCTCAGTCCCCCCCCACTCCCCTGTACATCTCAGTCCCTCCCACTCCCCTGTACATCTCAGTCATCCCTCACTCCCCTGTACATCTCAGTCACCTCCCACTCCCCTGTACATCTCAGTCACCTCCCACTCCCCTGTACATCTCAGTCACCCCCACTCCCCTGTATATCTCAGTCCCCCCCACTCCCCTGTACATCTCAGTCCCCCCCACTCCCCTGTACATCTCAGTCACCTCCCACTCCCCTGTATATCTCAGTCCCCCCCACTCCCCTGTACATCTCAGTCCCCCCCCACTCCCCTGTACATCTCAGTCCCTCCCACTCCCCTGTACATCTCAGTCCCCCCACTCCCCTGTACATCTCAGTCCCCCCCCACTCCCCTGTACATCTCAGTCACCTCCCACTCCCCTGTACATCTCAGTTCCCCCCCACTCACGTGTACATCTCAGTCACCCCTCACTCCCCTGTACAACTCAGTCACCTCCCACTCCCCTCTACATCTCAGTCCCCCCCACTCCCCTGTACATTTTAGTCCCCCCCACTCCCCTGTACATCTCAGTCCCCCCCACTCCCCTGTACATCTCAGTCCCTCCTACTCCCCTGTACATCTCAGTCACCTCTCACTCCCCTGTACATCTCAGTCCCTCCCACTCCCCTGTACATCTCAGTCACCTCCCACTCCCCTGTATATCTCAGTCCCCCCCACTCCCCTGTACATCTCAGTCCCCCCCCACTCCCCTGTACATCTTAGTCCCTCCCACTCCCCTGTACATCTCAGTCCCTCCCACTCCCCTGTACATCTCAGTTCCCCCCCACTCCCCTGTACATCTCAGTCCCTCACACTCCCCTGTACATCTCAGTCCCTCCCACTCCCCTGTACATCTCAGTCACCTCCCACTCCCCTGTACATCTCAGTCCCCCCCCACTCCCCTGTACATCTCAGTCCCCCCCCACTCCCCTGTACATCTCAGTCACCTCCCACTCCCCTGTACATCCCTGTCCCCCCCACTCCCCTGTACATCTCAGTCACCCCCACTCCCCTGTATATCTCAGTCCCCCCCCACTCCCCTGTACATCTCAGTCACCTCACACTCCGCTGTACATCTCAGTCCCCCCCCACTCCCCTGTACATCTCAGTCACCTCCCACTCCCCTGTACATCTCAGTCCCCCTCACTCCCCTGTACATCTCAGTCCCCCCCACTCCGCTGTACATCTCAGTCACCTCCCACTCCCCTGTACATCTCAGTCACCTCCCACTCCCCTGTACATCTCAGTCACCCCCACTCCCCTGTACATCTCAGTCACCTCCCACTCCCATGTACATCTCAGTCCCCCCTCACTCCCCTGTACATCTCAGTCCCTCACACTCCCCTGTACATCTCAGTCACCTCCCACTCCCCTGTACATCTCAGTCCCCCCCACTCCCCTGTACATCTCAGTCCCCCCCCACTCCCCTGTACATCTCAGTCATCCCTCACTCCCCTGTACATCGCAGTCCCCCCCCACTCCCCTGTACATCTCAGTCACCTCCCACTCCCCTGTACATCTCAGTCACCCCTCACTCCCCTGTACATCTCAGTCCCCCCCACTCCCCTGTACATCTCAGTCACCTCCCACTCCCCTGTACATCTCAGTCCCTCCCACTCCCCTGTACATCTCAGTCACCTCCCACTCCCCTGTACATCTCAGTCACCCCCCACTCCCCTGTACATCTCAGTCCCTCCCACTCCCCTGTACATCTCAGTCACCACCCACTCCCCTGTACATCTCAGTCCCTCCCACTCCCCTGTACATCTCAGTCCCTCCCACTCCCCTGTACATCTCAGTCACCTCCCACTCCCCTGTACATCTCAGTCCCTCCCACTCCCCTGTACATCTGAGTCCCCCCTCACTCCCCTGTACATCTCAGTCCCCCCCACTCCCCTGTACATCTCAGCCCCCCTACTCCCCTGTACATCTCAGTCCCCCCCCACTCCCCTGTACATCTCAGTCATCCCTCACTCCCCTGTACATCTCAGTCCCCCCCCACTCCCCTGTACATCTCAGTCACCTCCCACTCCCCTGTACATCTCAGTCCCCCCCACTCCCCTGTACATCTCAGTCACCCCCCACTCCCCTGTACATCTCAGTCCCCCCCCACTCCCCTGTACATCTCAGTCACCTCTGTACTTGAACAGGTTCACTCACAACACCCCCCAAATGTTACAGTTCGGTATAAGCTTAACAAAGAGAAGCTTGGTTTTTGACAATGAACTTGAAACTTCGAAGCATTTTCCAAAAACCCTTCAATCAGTCTCCAGCTTCGTAAAAGGCTTTTAAACTTGATGATCTTACAGGAACGGTTAGAGAATATATTAACATGTTCTGTACAATATAAATCTCTGTGACATTCTTACAGGTGACTCACTGACCAATACCACAGGGAATCCGCTAAAATCTTTCCATTTAGATTCTCGTTATCCAGAGAGACATGCCTCACCATATTTAAATGAAATCCCAGATTTGGACAGTTTATGAATTTTTAAATTCAGCCATGCCAGGGGAACTCCTGCAGTCATCACCCTTTCCCAACCTTAGGAAGCCTTCAGCCTCCACCCCGTGGGGATTTGAACTCGAATTGCTTTGCACTACTGTTGTTTCGGTATTTATTCACGGGATGAGGGTGTCACTGGCTAGGCCAGTATTTATTGCCCATCCCTAATCGCCCACAGGGCAACTGAGAGTCAGCCACATCGCTGTGAGTCTGGAGTCACATGTAGGCCAGACCAGGTAAGGATGGCAGTTTCCTTCCCTGAATGAACTAGATGGATGTTTTACAGCATTTACTGCATGGTCATCACTAGCGCAGGAGAAATGTTCCTTCCTAAATATGGTTTTCCGTGGGATCTTTTACCTAAACTTCTGAGAGCTGATTGGATCTCCATTCAGTGTCTTCTCCAAATGATGGATGCTCTGACAGCGTGGGGTTCCCTCAGGCGTGCACTGAGCTATTATCCTGCTCTGTGTGCTCGGGTAGCTGTTGTTCTGGATCATGGCCAGCAGCCCCAAGGCTGGGCTCTCACTGTGAAGGAGAGATTTCTATTGAGGTTCCACCCTCCTGGACAGGATCCACATATCACACTGGAAAATGTTCTCCCTGAGTCAGCCATTCCAGAGCCACCCTCGCAGAGGACATCAAGTCAGCCCTCACCCCAGCGATGTCTGAGGGGACAGCACAGCGATCTGGGAGGCTGAAGGGCTCTGTGTTTCTCTTGGTGCTTTCCAAGCAGCAGCTGCGCAGTGATAACACTGTCCTCAGAGGAACGTGGGGAAACAATGTCCTTCCTTAGAGTCAGGAACCTGCTACATCTGCTCTGTGTGCAGCAACTTCATTGACACAAGAGTACTGCAGTCAATGTACTATTGATGAGAAACAGTACAGCAGTCCCTCTCTCTCCTGGTTACTGTCGACATCAGACAGCCTACTGTCAATCCTCAGCGAGTGGGGGGAGCATTCTTTCATATAACCCAGTGATTTATCTTCAGCTTAGAGAGTCATAGAGATGTACAGCATGGAAACGGACCCTTCGGTCCCACTTATCCACACCGACCAGATATTCCCACCTAACCCAGTTCCATTCGCCAGCACTTGGCCCCTATCCCTCTAAATGAATGGCTGACGATCCTGGGATTGTACTCAACAGAGTTCAGAAGGTTGAGGGGAGATCTAATTGAAACTTACAAGATAATGCATGGCTTAGAAAGAATTTCCGTCAGGTGGGGATACTGGGACCCATGGGCACAGCCTTAGATTTAGAGGGGGTCAATTTAGAATGGAAATGAGGAGACATTTCTTCAGCCAGAGAGCGGTGGGCCTGTGGGACTCATTGCCGCGGAGCACAGTGGAGGCTGGGATGTTAAATGTCCCCAAGGCAGAGATCGATAAATTCTTAATCTCGCAAGGAATTAAGGGACACAGGGAGAGTATGGGTAAGTGGCATTGAAATGTCCATCAGCCATGATTGAATGGCAGTGTGGACTTGATGGGCTGAATGGCCTTACTTCATCTCCTATGTCTTATTGTCTTCCTATTCATATAACCATCCAGATGCCTTTTAAATGCTGTAATTGTACCAGCCCCAACCACTTCCTCTGGTGGCTCATTCCATACACACACCACCCTCTGATGAAAATGTTGCCCCTTAGATCCCTCTTAAATTCTTCCCTCTCACTCTAAAACTATGCCCTCTAGTTCTGGACTCCCCCACCCCAGGGAAAAGACTTTGTATATTCACCCTATCCATGCCCCTCATAATTTTGTAAACCTCTATAAAGTCACCCCCTCAGCCTCCGACGCTCCAGGGAAAACAACCCCAGCCTATTCAGCCTCTCCCTGTAGCTCAGATCCTCCAACCCTGGCAACATCCTTGTAAATCTTTTCTGAACCCTTTCAAGTTTCACAACATCTTTCCGATAGGAAGGAGACCAGAATTGAACACAGTGCTCCTAAAGGGGCCTAACCAATGTCCTGTATAGCTGCAACTCAGGAGGTGTATGGTGTGGTAAGGTGACTCAGTGGTTAGCACTGCTGCCTCACAGCGCTAGGGACCTGGGTTCAATTCCCGCCTCGGGCAACTGTCTGTATAATTGTGCGTTCTTCCCGTGTCTTCCTGGGTTTCCTCCGGATGCTTTGGTTTCCTCCCACAGTCGCAAAGATGTGCAGGATTAGCCAAGGTAATTTGCCTATAGTGTTCAGGGATGTGTAGGTTAGGTGCATCAGTCAAGGATAACGTAGAGTAATAGAGCCAGGGAATAGGTCTTGGTGGGTTGCTCTTCGGAGGGTCAGTATGGATTTGTAGGGCCAAATGACCTGTTTCCACACTGTAGGGATTCAATGAGTAGGCAGTAGGGCAGCAGTTGGGGCTGGAGGGCGCGTGAAAGGACCAATACTGGCAAAGTGAGATCAAACCTGTTCTGTGCTGTGGTCACTAGTTTGACTGGAAGCAGAAACATGGCGGTAATTGGACATGGCGTGCCTGAGCTGGGAGGGAAGACCCAGGATTCCTATTCCCAATCACCACCCAGCCAGCCTCTGCTGGAGCACTGAGAGTCACGAGAATGGTGCTGGGTGCTACAACAATGCGCTCTGTGGGGAGAAGAAGCCGAGTTAAGCTCACACAGGAAGGATGGTCACTCGGGCGATTTAATAATGGAGTTGTGCTCTTATGGAGCCTCAGTCCATCCTGTGAGAGATTCGGAAAGTATTTGAACAGGAAAGTCAGAATCGAATACCGAGCCAGAGGAACTGGGATAAAGGATAGGGGACAGGTGAGAACTGGAGGAGCACAGGGATTTCAGAAGGTTGTAGGGCTGCAAGAGGCAAGCAAGTTTGGGGAGGGAATGGGGAGACCAAGGAGAGATTTTAACATAAAGATGAGAATTTAAAACTTGTGGCATGGTTGACCCAGGAACCCAATATAAGTCCGCAGACAGAGAGGAGGAGGATTCGGGAATAACTGTGCACACTAAATTATTTCATACGGATCAACTAATTGCTCTTTGGCACAAAACTACATTCATTTGACTTCATTAGTTTCTGGGGGTTTCTGTGTTTGTTTTGGAAATTGTCCTGAAGTAATGAACCCTTCCCCAAGGATTGCTCAGTCCATACAAAACTCAGCGAGGTATCGGACTTTTCTGGTCATCTCCTGGGTCAGTCCTGCTCTCGTCTAGCATCACCTTCTTCCATTTCTGGATTTGCACTTGTACAGAGAACAGAACGGAAATCAGCTGAATTCTTTTACATTATTCACTTCACCGTGACACCAATAATGGTCAGAAATTCCCCCAGGAATTATTTGTGTCGCTCTTTAATAACAGCACTCTCCTTTTTAGCCAAATGAGAAAGAACATTAATGACATAAAAAGTAAAGGTCTACGTATAACACAGGCTAAAACACCAGCTTCCCCCAAAAAGGAACTGGATTTTCCAGCTGTAAGTGAATGATTCATTTTTGGAAACCACATTTAACAAAGTGACATGGACAGATGCCAGGCTGTGTGTCCCATCAGGCATTTCATTGCCCTGATGATTCCATAGATACATGGTAAATAATCCTGAATAAATAGCTCTGTGCAATTATGCAGCAAGTAACCCTGTTCTTGCTAAATATCAATTCTGTCATTGCTCTGTATGTAACCCTCACCCTGCTGAACATGATTCTATCGAGTTTTTTTTATTCGCTCTGGGGACATGGGTGTCACTGGCTGGGCCCAGCATTTGTTGCCTGTCCCTAGTTGCCCCTTGAGAAGGTGGGGGTGAGCTGCCATCTTGAACCGCTGCAGTCCATGTGCTGTGGGTTGACCCACAATGCCCTTAGGATGGGAATTCCTGGATTTTGACCCAGCGACAGGGAAGGAACAGCAGTATATTTCCAAGTCGGGATGGTGAGTGGCTTGGAGGGGAACTTGCAGGGGGTGGTGTTCCCTTGTGTCTGCTGTCCTTATCCTTCCAGATGGAAGTGGTCGTGGGTTTGGAAGGTGTCGTCTAAGGATCATTGGTGAATTTCTACAGTGCATCCTGTAGATAGTACACACTGCTGTTACTGAGCGCCAGAGGTGGAGGGAATCAATGCTCGTGAGTGTGGTGACAATCAAGTGGGCATCTTTGTCCTGGATGGTGTCAAGCTGTTGGAGCTGCCCCCATCCAGGGTAAGTTGTGAGTATCCCATCACACTCCTGACTTGTACCTTGTAGGTGGTACACAGGCTTTGGGGATTCAGGAGGTGAGTTACTCACCGCAGTATCCCTAGCCTCTGACCTGCTCTCGTAGCCATTGTGTTGATGTGGTGTGTCCAGTTGAGTTTCTGGTCAATGGTAAATCCCAGGATGTGGATAATGGGGGATTCAATGATAGCAACATCATTGAATGTAAAGGGGCGGTGGTTAGATTGTCTTTTATTGGAGATGGCCATTGCCTGGCATTTGTGTGGCATAAACTTGCCACTTTTTAGACCAAGCCTGGATATTGCCCAGATCTTGTATTTGTATATGGACTGCTTCAGTGTCTGAGGGGTTGTGAATGGTGTTGAACATTGACACTCCCCTGAGGAGTGTCCTGAAGCTGAGATGACATATCTCCAACAACGATAACCATCTTCCTGTGTGTCGGGTATGACTCCAACCAGCGGAAAGTTTGCCCCCTGATTCATATTGATTCCAATTTTGCCAGGGCTCCTTGCTGCCACACTTGGTCAAATGCAGCCTTGATGTCAAGGGCTGTCCCTCTCCCCTCCCCTCTGGCATTCAGCTCATTGTCCATGTTTGACCCAAGACTGTAATGAGGTCAGGAGCTGAGTGACCCTGGGGGAACTCAAACTGGGCCTCACTGAGCAGGTTATTGCTGAGCAGGTGCTGCTTGATAGCCCTGTTACTGACACCTCTGACACAAGTTTCAAAAATAATAATGATCTCAAAGAATATCTCTGTACAGTTCTACAACCATTGCCCTGCCTCTTCATCTGCGAGGTATCATTCTAATGCAGTACATGTAAGTAACCCCTACCCTGCTGAAGAGATATTCTATAGTTACAGAGCATGTATCCATTACACACAAAATGGACCAGATTCCTGCAGCAATGACTGTGCAGATTTTTACAAAAACTGTTTGAAAGAAAAACATTTTTGCTTTACCATTTGTAACAAAAAAAATCTTAAGTTTTGAAAGATGAAGATAGAAGTGACAGTTTGTAGCCGATAAATATTTCTCCTATTTACCTTCAATCTGAAAATAACCTATAATAGATAGTCAAATTATCACCAGCCAATGAACTTATGGTTTACCTGTGCTGTCACCATGAGGTGGTGCACAGTAGCTCAGTGCTGCCTCACAGCGCCAGGGACCTGGGTTCGATTCCTGCCTCGGGCGACTGACTGTGTGGAAATTGCACGTTCTCCCCGTGTCTGCGTGGGTCCCCTCCGGGTGCTCCTGTTTCCTCCAAAGATGTGCAGGTTAGGTGGATTGGCCATGCTAAATTGTCCCACTGTGCTCAGGGGTGTGTAGGTTAGGTGCATCAGTCAGCGTTAAATGCAGAGTAATAGGGGCATGGTGACTTGCTGGGCCGAAGGGATCTATGATTCTAATTGTGTATCATGGGGGAGGTGTCAGAATCAATTATTAAAGAGATTATAGCTGTGAGCTTAGAAAGACTCAAGGTTATCTGGAAGGGCCAATGTGGTTTTGCCAAAGGGAAATCGTGTCTAACTAATTTATTTTGTATTCAGTGAAGGGGTAACCTGCTGAGGAGCCTACAGACACACTATATTTGGATTTCATAGTATTATGGAATCATAGAATTTTTATGGTGTGGAAACAGGCCATTTGGCCCATCAAGCCCACACCAACCAAGCCCTTACTCTATCCTTACAACCCTATATCCCCCAGATGTAACCCATTTAGCCTGTGCATCTCTGGGCACTGTGGACAATTCAACATGGCCAATCCACCTGACCTGCACATCTGATGGAATTGTAGAGATATTTGATAAGATGCCACCCCAAAGGTTAATTGAAAGCTGACAGTATCGGGGAAACCGTATTAGCATGGAAGCAGATCTCTGAGAGCTGTGCAACCTTTGAATTCTTTGCCTCAGACGCCAGTGAAAATGGGGTCATTGAATATTTTTAAGCGAAAATATATCGATTCCTTGTCAGCAAGGGAGCCACAGGTTATTGGGGCTGGATGAGATTGTCGGATTTTAAACAGAGACGGAACAGCCATGATGTTAATGGGGAGCAAAGTGGGCTCAAACAGCCTACTTCTCTCCTATGTAGTAGACCCCTGGTTGTACGTTGTGCTGGTTCAAAACCTATTGAACTATGTTATTGCAACAAGGTCAGAAAAGTAGACCTCATAGAATATGAGCTCCCTGATTGGAGCTGCTAATCCGGTCCCATCAGGGAGTCCTGGCTGACAGATATAAACAGGAGTGTCAGACATCCTGTTCACTCTGAGGGGGCTGGATCAGTGTCAAGAGCATTCCACAAAGGGCTGATGGGATACCGGCCTCTGTAGAGTTATTTCAGTTGTGAAATAATGCTCCTGAAGAAATTTCCTCACCACAATCGTCTTTTGAGTTGGGGTCAGCATTTCTGACATCAAGCTGTTATTTGGGAAGGTTGACTTGTTCAATCCTGCTATCGAAAACTGGGCCTGGCACGTGGAAAGAATGTGTTTTTTTTTCCCAGGCAAATGACACTAGGGGAGATAAAGCAACGATTAATTCTCCTGACAGCTTGTAGATCTGGTTATTAGGAGCCTAACTTTCCCTGAGGCACCTTTAAAGGTTGATGGGTTTAGGTCAGGAATATTAAGGCCCCAAGCCTCCTCTAATTCTGAGATACTGTTGGCTTTCTTCATTGATTCGAGAACCATCTCGGGATTTTTGACTCGGTTAAGATGACTGCCTGTGGGATATCACTTTGGTTTATCCCGGACTGAGATTCTGAGAGACTGTTTAACATGTGGGTTTAATGATGTCAGCATGCCGATTAGCTGAAGCCCAACTAGGCACTACAGCTGGCTTTATCATTAGAAAATGCAGCAAGTGGAACGTATGAGTTGCAGATATTCTGATAGAATGGACACCCTCGCCAGGCTGACTGAGCCGGGGGGATTCCACTTGGGTAAAGGCAATTCAATTGCCTCACTCAGGACACATCCCGAACTGAGGGACTCTATGTCAGCCCACAACAAATCCCCAAAACAAATCCAAGCCTTGACCAACCTGTTAACATTTCCTTCAGGATCCAGGCCAGCAAGCCATTGGTATGTGGACTCAAGACAGCAAAAGAGTGCCACTAGGACCTGAATTGAGTAAGAGAACTCATTGGCCAGTAACCAGGAGAGTTCACACCCTGGAGAGTCCACCCTGGAGAGTCCACCCTGGAGAGTCCACCCTGGAGAGTCCACCCTGGAGCATTTGGCTTGGAATGGTTGGAGAGTCAGAGAGTCGTGACAGCGTGGATACAGACCCTTCGGTCCAACATATCCATGCCCACTCTGATCTAATCCCATCCACTACCATTTGGCCCATATCCCTCTAAACCCTGCCTATTCATAAACCCATCCAGATGCCTTTTTAATGTTATAATTGTACCAGGCTCCACCACTTCCTCTGTCAGCTTCCTACACTCACCACCCTCTATGTGAAAATGTTATCCCCTCAGATCGCTTTTAAATCTTTCCCCTCTCCCCTTAAACCGGTGCCCTCTAGTTTTGCATTTACATATCCTGGGAAAAAGACCTTGGCTATTCACCCAATCCATCCCCCTCATGATTTTATAAACTTCCAAGGCTCCAGGGAAAGCAGCCCCAGCCAATTCAGCCTCTCCCTGTAGCTCAAACCCTCCAACCCTGGCAACATCCTTGTAAAGCTTTCCTGCACCCTCTCAAGTTGAACAATATCCTTCCGAAAGAAGTGAGACTAAAATTGAATGCAGTATTCTAAAATATTCTCACCAGTATTTCCAACAACGGCCCGTACAACCACAATACAACATCGGGACCCTGACACCTAATGAAGGCAACATGCCGAATGCCTTCATCACCACCCTGTCTAATTACAGGCAGCTATGTACCGACACCCTGAGGTCTCTTTGTCTGGCAACACTCTCCAGGGCCCGACCACTAACTGGGTCAGTCTGACCCTGGTTTGCCTTCTCCAGGTTCCTTCCACACGGCTGTGCCTTGTCGACTTTGCTCTGGGCAGTGTGGACATTTTCTCCCTTTCACGCCTTCATTAACACTCATTTGACACCTCAATGCTAGCAACCACTGACCTTTGGCTCTGACCAGCCTCACCCTTCCCTTATCACAGAGAGCTCTTCAGGCTGAATTGATAAGTCTACTCAAGGCCGAGACACACAGATTTTAATCAGTAAGGGAACCACGGGAAACAGTCAGGAAACAGCAATGAGTGTGATCAGGTCCGTTTGAGTGGCAGGACAAACTCAAATGATTGAATGGTCTACTTCCGTTCCCACATGCTGTGCTGTAATATGGAAGTGGATGTGGATATTATGATATTGAAGAACCTATCACACATCTACCACAACTGTCAGATCGAAACATGTCTGAGCATATATTAAGCAATGAGGTTCGAACTGAAGAACATGCTTCACGTGCCATACTTCGAGGTGATCCTGGGTAAGATGGAGGAAAAAAATCTGTATGCTCTTAATTCACATGATAGCAATGATACCATAAACATTTCCCTTAACGGCATGTTTGGGTGGTAGGCCCACTAGCCTTCAGTGCCCAGAGCTTTGAATGTAGGAGTTGTGACGTCATGTTGAGGTTGTACAGGATGTTGGCGAGGCCTCTTCTGGAACTCTGTGTCCTGGAACACTGTCTGGTCACTCAGTTACACAAAGGATATGGAGAGGTTTCTGAAGAGATTTACCAGGATAGAATTTTTTTCTAGGATGTTGCTGGTGTGGAAGGTTTGAGTTATAAAGGTTAGGATGTTTCTCACAGGACGAGGGGTGTCCTGACAAAAAGTTCATAAAATAATGAGGGTTATAGATGGAGTGAGTAGACAGAGGGGTACAGATAGCATGGCAGCTGCCAATTCCCTCGGATGTGCGATTTCAAGACATATTTAAAGGTGAAAAAGATTTTAAAAAGAATTGAGGGGCAAACCTTTTACACGGAGAGTGGCTCGTGTGTGGAATGAACCTCCTGAGGAAGTGGTGGATGTGGGTACAGTTACAACATGTGAAAGAGAGTTGGATGGATATATTACAGCTCAGTACAGGCCCTTCGGCCCTCGATGTTGCACTGACCCGTGAAGCCCATCTAACCTACACTGTTCCAATTTCCTCCATATGTCTATCCAATGACCATTTGCCCTTAAAGTTGTTGAGTTACTCCTGTTGCATGTTGTGCATTCCACGCTGCTACTACTGTCTGAGTAAAGAACCTACCTCTGACATCTGTCCTATATCTATCACCCCTCAATTTAAAGCTATGTCACCTCGTGCTAGCCATCACCATCCGAGGAAAACGGCTCTCACTGTCCACCCTATCTAACCCTCTAATCATCTTGCATGTCTCTATTAACCTCTTAACCTTCTTCTTCTCTCTAATGAAAACAGTCTGAAGTCCCTTAGCCTTTCCTCATAAGACCTTCTGTCCGTACCTAGTAAATCTCCTCTGAACACTTTCCAAAGCTTCCACATTCTCCCTATAATGCGGTGACCAGAACTGTACCCCATACTCCAAGTGCGGCTACACCAGAGTTTTGTACAGCTGCAGCATGACCTCATGGCTCCGAAACTCAATCCCTCTACCAATAAAAGCTAACACACCGTATGCCTATTTAATAACCCTATCAACCCAGGAGGCAACTTTCAGAGATCTATGTGCATGGAAACGGAGGTCTCTCTGCTCACCTACACTACCAAGAATCTTATCATTAGCCCAGTGCTCTTTATTCCTGTTACTCCTTCCAAAGTGAATCACCTCATACTTTTCCACATTAACCTCCAGTTGCCACCTCTCAGCCCAGCTCTGCAGGTTATCTATGTCCCTCTGTAACCTCCAACATCCTTCAGCACTATCCACAACTCCACTGACCTTAGTGCCATCCCACATGTTTGCTAACCCATCCTTCTATCCAGGTCATTGAAAAAATAACAAACAGCAGTGGCCCGAAACAGATCCTTGTGGTCTACCACTGGTAACTGAACTTCAGGATGAATACTTCTCATCAACCACTACCCTCTGTCTTCTTTCAGTTTGCCAATTTCCAAACTGTTAAATCTCCGTCAATCCCATGCGTCCGTATTTTCTTCAATAGCCTACCGTGAGGAACCTTATCCAATGCCTTATTGAAATCCATATACACCACATCAACCGCTTTTCCCTCATCCACCTCTTTGGTCAACTTCTCAAAGAACTCAATAAGGTTTGTGAGACATGACCTACCCTTCACACAACCGTGCTGACTATCCCTAATCAACTTATTCCTTTCTAGATGATTATGAATCCTATCTCTTATAACCCTTTCCAACTCTTTACCAACAACTGAAGTAAGGCTCACTGGTCTATCATTACCAGGGTTATCCCTACTCCCCTTCTGGAACAAGGGAACAACATTTGCTATCCTCCAGTCCTCTGGCACTATTTCTGTAGATAATGGCAACATAAAGATCAAAGCCAAAGGCTCTGCAATCTACTCCCTGGCTTCCCAGAGAGAATCCGAGGATAAATCCCACCTGGCCCAGGGGACTTATCTATTTTCACACTTTCCAGAATTGCTAACACCTCCTCCTAATGGACCTCCATCCTATCTGGTCTAAGAGCCTGTATCTCCTCGACAACGTTGTCATTTTCCAGTGCGAATACTGACGAAAATATTTATTAAACACTTCTCCTATCTCCTCGGACTCCACACACAACTTCCCAGTACTATCCTCGACAAGCCCCAAAATTATTCTTGTCATTCGTTTATCCCTGACATACCTATAGAAAGCTTTAGTGTTTTCCTTGATCCTACTTGGTAAAGACTTCTCATGTCCCCTCCTGGCTCTCTTTAGGTCTTTCAAGGCTAACTTGTAACTGTAAGTGCCCTAACTGCGCCTTCACATCTCATCCTAATATAAGCCTCCTTCTTCCTCTTTGCAAGAGATTCAACTACTTTAGTAAACCACGGCTCCCTCGCTCGACCACTTCCTCCCTGCCTGACAGGTGTATACGCATCAAGGACAGGCAGTAACTGTTCCTTGAATAAGCTCCACATTTCAATTGTGCCCATCCTTTTGCGGTTTCCTTCCCCATCTTATACATCCTAAATCTTGCCTAATCCCATCATAATTGCCTTTCTCCCAGCTACAATGCTTGCCAGTGGTATACACCTATCACTTTCTATCGTTAAAGTAAGCATAACTAAATTGTGGTCACTATCACCAAAGTGCTCACCTACCTTCAAATCCAACACCTGGCCTGGTTCATTACCCAATACCAAATCCAATGAGGCCTCACCTCTTGTTGGCCTGTCTCCATCCTGTGTCAGGAAACCATCCTGCACACATTGGACAAAAACTGACCCATCTGGCTACACAGAGAACCTATATCAGGGAACTGTTACAGATTGAAGATACAATGTCAATTCTGGTCTCGTATGTGCAGTGGCTGGTTCAGTTACCGCTGACTGCAGTAAAAGGCTCAGATCCAAGTTTGATGGGGTGAAATTCATTGAGAAAGATTCATCAAGATTGGCTCAATATTTTTCATTTACAATAAAGCTGCCTGAGTGAAGTCTTATTTAAATATCTGGAAACTTTTCAGGAAGGTCCAGGGACTATCGGAGGAGCCATAGCCACGTTGCATGTTGACCAGAGAGTCATAGACATGTACAGCATGGAAACAGACCCTTCGGTCCAACCTGTCCATGCTGACCAGATATCCCAACCCAATCTAGTCCCACCTGCCAGCACACGGCCCATATCCCTCTAAACCCTTCCTATTCATATACCCATCCAGATGCCTTTTAAATGCTATAATTGTACCAGCCTCCACCACATCCTCTGGCAGCTCATTCCATACACGTACCACCCTCTGCGTGAAAACGTTTCCCCTTAGGTCTCTTTTATATCTTTCCCCTCTCCCCCTAAACCTATGCCCTCTAGTTCTGGACTCCCCGATTCAAGGGAAAAGACTTTGTCAATTTATCCTATCCATGCCCTTCATAATTTTGTAAACCTCTATAAGGTCACCCCTCAGCCTCCGACGCTCCGGGGAAAACAGCCCCAGCCTGTTCAGCCTCTCCCTGTAGCTCAAATCCTCCAACCCTGGCAACATCCTTGTAAATCTTGAGTTACTGTTCTCTAGTTACTGCACAAGTTACCGCTCCTGAGATCGATGTTCTTATGCTCCAATGTCTTTGCACCCTTTTGGGAAGGTCTTGGACGTCCTTGAATAGATCGATCAAGGTCAGTCCCCCTGATTGATCCCCCGGTTAATGCAGGGTGGTCCTTAGGTGTCCTTTCCAAAGTTTCCTCCAAATAAGGGTGTGGGGCACACTTCTGTCTGGTAAACCCCTCGATGTTTCCAGTCATCCTGAGGATGATGTACATTGCCTCCATTCAAACCCAATCCAGGTGTGCCTTGTAGGGTCTGCAGCTCCCAGGTTAGTTGTAAACTGTCTATTGGTGTCTGCAGCCTGCCTGGATTCTGCAGTACTTCTATTCAGACAGTCAGTTCAGTCAAGGCTGGGCTCCATTTCCCAGCATGCTTTAATCATTGTCCATCTTTTGTAATCCCATGATAAGTTCATCATTTTCCAAGGTTAGTTAATTATTCGAGTAGCCTGTCCGGCCTCAGTCCCTCGTCCTGATCCTGAACGCAAAGCGTGATGGGTCACATCATATAAAAGGCCCACCTCCGCATCACGGCCATCCAGGACCCAGCAAAGCACCGTGTTTATTTCAACAACAAACCTGGTCCAGATGGCACGGGTGCACCCCACGATTCGGCAAGGCCCGCCCAGGACCCAGGGCCGAACGGGAAATCAGGAAACTGGGAAGTGAAGGAACCATCAAATTATCCGGGTTGTGGAGTGGGCAGCACTGGTCGGACCGATAGTGAAACCCACTGGCCTTTGTGGGGATTTTAAACAAACAGTAACCTCCTTCTCACAGCAGGATAAATACCCCACTCCCCCACACAGAGGGTTTCTATACAAAGCTGGGAGGGGGGCTGTCCTTCCTGAAGCCGGTCATGTGTACCTGCAATTGTGATTGGTTGAGGATTCCCCGGAGTATGCTGTAATTAAAACCCATAAAGGTTTGTACCAGGATAGGAGACTGCCATCTGGGGTATTGCCAGCCTGTGCCATTTTCCAGAGGACGGTGTTGAATATTTTACAAGGTCTAACACAGGTCACTTTTTATCTGGATAACGTACTAATAACAGGGAAGACTAATAAGGAGCACTTAGAGAACGTGGACATAGTCCTTAGATGTTTCTCCCAGGTGGGTGTATGCCCCAGAGGGGAACAATGTGTGTTCCAGTCTCCCCCAAGTGACCTACCAGGGCTACAGGGTTACACCCGATGGAAGATAAAGAGAGAGTGATCAAAGGTGCCTTAGCTCTCACATCTGCTCCAGAGCTTTTTTGGGATTGGTGAATTCTTCCAGAAAGGTCATACATGACCTGGTCTCCATCCTGCACTCTTATTTCTGCAATTGACAAAGGATCAGCCTTGGAAATGGTCTCTTGGCCAAGACGTAGCCTTGAGGGAAGTAAAGAAGCAACTATCATTGTCCAAGTGTTGGCAGACCATGATCCCAAGTGAGATCTGGTGCTGACATGTGATGCCTCCATGTGTGGTATTGGGTATGGTTGGCTCATCATGGCCAAATGGAGAAGAACACCCATCAACCTCTGCTAGGCCTACTTAAAGAGGACATGGCAGTGCAGCCCACACCTTCAGGTCAAATTCAGCCGTGGGCTCTCATTCTAACTGCATACACTGACAAGCTGGATCACTGCCTGGGAGGCCAAGTAGTAAATATGGATACCATGAGCTGTTTCCCGCTGGCAGGCACACCCCCCCGCCCCTGAACCCCCCCACCCCCCCACAATCCTCCCCGGGGGGACCATCTCTGGAAGAGTCCGTTCTGGTTTTAAACTTCCTGGACACCTTTCCGGTCACCACTGACAATATCAGACTGCGGATGCCAAAAAGATCCCATCCTGGTCAAACTGAAACAGCCGGTGGTGAGATGGGGGAAGAATAGGACCATCACAACCAGGGCTGAAACCTCGCTGGACCTGGCGAGACCAGATCACCGTAAAGGATGGCATATTACCATGGGGAGCAAGGGTGGTGGTCCTGAGTAAAGGTCACTGCCAAGGTCAACCAGGGGCTTCCAAAATGTAGATGTTGGTGAGAAGTGATGTCTGGTGGATTGGATGTAGAGGGGCAGTGCCCAGAGTGCCAACAAGGACAAACAGTATTGCCAACATCTTGCCCACATTCCGTGGGCGTGGCTGGGTAAACCCTGGTCTCGGTTACACATTGCCTGTGTAGGTCCTTTCATGAGTTGAATGTTCTTCGTCATTGTGGATGTCCACACAAAGTGGCTGGATGTGCACAGAGTTCATTCATCAAACACAGGCACAGTGACAGTGACAGAAAACCTGTGTGCACCTTTTGCAATACACAAACTCCTGGGAGTGTTGGTCACAGATAACGGACCATCACTTACTCACAGGGAACTCAAATATTTTGAATAGTATTCAGCTTACAAGGACAGGGCCATACCATCCATGGTCCAGTGGATTGGTGGAGAGGGCAGTCCAACTGTCCCGGTTCCTGTTTGATTATCGGGCCATCCCTCATTCAGTGACAGGGATAGCCCCAGTAGAGTTGCTAACTGAGAGAAGTCTCCACATCAGGTTAAATCTACTCTTCCTGAACCTGGGGTGACACACTATCGGGAACACCAATGCCAAACACAAGACTGCACTGAGCGAGAGATTCAGTTTACTTCAGGGAATAAGGTTGGTGTAGGAACCGTGGGAATGGGTAAGAGGCATGGTCAATGCAAAGTCAGGTGCCACGGCGTATAAAGGTTGGGTAGGTGAGGCAGTCCTGAGCCAGCATGTGGACCCACATGAAAGCAAATGGGGCAAGAGCAAAACATACCCGGCCCCTCAGAACATCCGGTAAGGCTATCAGAACGTCTGGGTTCTCCCGCTCTGTCTGGCATTGGAGAAACCTCTGAAGATGAGATGGGCATGAGCCCAGCCAGGTGATTGATATTCACACAGAGGAGCATTTTGGGAACAGTGACCATAATTCTGTCAGTCTTAAGTTACTTATGGATAAGGGTAAGCACAGGGTAAAAACAATGACTGCAGATGCTGGAAACCAGATTCTGGATCAGTGGTGCTGGAAGAGCACAGCAGTTCAGGCAGCATCCGAGGAGCAGGAAAATCAATGATTTGGGCAAAAGCCCTTCATCAGGAATACAGGCAGACAGCCTGATGGGTGGAGAGATAAATGAGAGGAGGGTGGTCTTGGAGGAACTGTTGGGTGAAATTCACAGCACAGAATCAGAAAAGTTCATTGTTGTTTTAAGTGTGGCCTACAGAAAGTCTGCAGCAGTGAGGAGAGTGGGTTCTTTCTTGATTATATGTTTTTGGAGATATGTCTCTTGATTAAACTTAAAATATAAGCCGTAACTATTAAACCTGGGGCAGTGTTTGTAGAGGAATAAGACGGTGTTATTTTCGGCGTCTGTAGATTGTGAAGGAGCAAAAATGGCCTTGGATAGAGTGATATGTACTTCTTGTCAGATGTGGGAGTTTAAAGAGAGTTTAAGGGTTACTGCGGATTATATCTGCCAGAAATGCTGCTGGATGCGAATCTTATCAGATCGAATGGATCGGTTGGAGAGACAGTTAGAAGCGATGAGGAATTTGCAACAGCAACAGTATGTGGTGGATGGCAGTTATAGGAAGAGGGGAAAGTCTCAGATACAGTCACATGGATGGGAGAACTGCAGGAAGGGTAAGAGAGGTAGGCAGTTAGTGCAGGAGTCTTTTGTGAATATACCCATTTCAAACAAGTATGGTGTTTTGGAAAAGGTAGGGGTGATGGATTCTCAGGGGAATGTAGCACGAACAGCCGAGTTTCTGGTATTGAGACTGGCTCTAATGCAATGAGGGGTACGTCGGCTTCCAAGAGATCAATTGTGTTAGGGGATTCTGTAGTCCGAGGTACAGACAGATGTTTCTGTGGCCAACAGAGAAAAAGCAGAATGGTGTGTTGTTTCCCTGGTGCCAGGATCAAGGATGTCTCTGAGAGGGTGCAGAATGTTCTCACGGGGGAGAGGGGCCAGCAGGAGGTCATTGTCCACATTGGAACCAACGACATTGAAAGGGAAAAGGTTGAGATTCTGAAGGGAGATTACAGAGAGTTAGGCAGAAATTTAAAAAGGAGGTCCTCAAGGGTAGTAATATCTGGATTACTCCCAGTGCAACAAGCTAGTGAGGGCAAGAATAGGGGGATAGAGCAGATGAATGCATGGCTGAGGAGCTGGTGTATGGGAGATGGATTCACATTTTTGGATCATTGAAATCTCTTTTGGGGTAGAAGTGACCTGTACAAGAAGGACGGATTACATCTAAATTGGAAGGGGACTAATATACTGGCAGGGAAATTTGCTAGAGCTGCTCAGGAGGATTTAAACTAGTAAGGTGGGGGTGTGGGACCCAGGGAGATAGTGAGGAAAGAGATCGATCTGAGATGGGTACAGCTGAGAACAGAAGTGAGTCAAACAGTCAGGGCAGGCAGGGACAAGGTAGGACTAATAAATTAAACTGCATTTATTTCAATGCAAGGGGCCTAACAGGGAAGGCAGATGAACTCAGGGCATGGTTAGGAACATGGAACTGGGATATCATAGCAATTACAGAAACATGGCTCAGGGATGGGCAGGACTGGCTGCTTAATGTTCCAGGATACAAATGCTACAGGAAGGATAGAAAGGGAGGCAAGAGAGGAGGGGGAGTGGCATTTTTGATAAGGGGTAACATTACAGCTGTGCTGAGGGAGGATATTCCCAGAAATACATCCAGGGAAGTTATTTGGGTGGAACTGAGAAATAAGAAAGGGATGATAAGACCATAAGACCATAAGACATAGGAATGGAAGTAAGGCCATTCGGCCCATCGTGTCCACTCCGCCATTCAATCATGGCTGATGGGCATTTCAACTCCAGTTACCAGCATTCTCCCCATAGCCCTTAATTCCTCGAGACAACAAGAATCTATCAATCTCGGCCTTGAAGACATTTAGTGTCCTGGCCTCCACTGCACTCTGCGGCAATGAATTCCACAGGCCCACCACCCTCTGGCTGAAGAAATGTCTCCGCATTTCTGTTCTGAATTGACCCCCTCTAATTCTAAGGCTGTGTCCACGGGTCCTAGTCTCCTCGCCTAATGGAAACAATTTCCTAGCGTCCACCCTTTCCAAGCCATGTATTATCTTGTACATCTCTATTAAGTCTCCCCTTAATCTTCTAAACTCCAATGAATATAATCCCAGGATCCTCAGCCGTTCCTCATATGTTAGACCAACCATTCCAGGGATCATCCGTGTGAATCTTCGCTGGACACGTTCCAGTGCCAGTATGTCCTTCCTGAGGTGTGGGGACCAAAACTGGACACAGTACTCCAAATGGGGCCTAACCAGCGCTTTATAAAGTCTCAGTAGCACATTGCTGCTTTTATATTCCAACCCTCTTGAGATAAGTGACAACATTGCATTCGCTTTCTTAATCACGGACTCAACCTGCATGTTTACCTTTAGAGAATCCTCGACTAGCACTCCCAGATCCCTTTGTACTTTGGCTTTATGAATTTTCTCACTATTTAGAAAGTAGTCTATGTTTTTATTCTTTTTGCCAAAGTGCAAGACCTCGCATTTGCTCACGTTGAATTCCATCAGCCATTTCCTGGACCACTCTCCCAACCTGTCTAGATCCTTCTGTAGCCTCCCCACTTCCTCAGTACTACCTGCCTGTCCACCTAACTTTGTATCATCTGCAAACTTCGCTAGAATGCCCCCCAGTCCCTTCATCCAAATCGTTAATATATAATGCGAATAGCTGTGGCCCCAACACTGAACCCTGCGGGAGACCGCTCATCACCAGCTGCCATTCCGAAAAAGAACCTTTTATCCTAACTCTCTGCCTTCTGTCAGACAGCCTATCCTCAATCCATCCCAATAGCTCACCTCGAACACCAGGGGCCCTCACCTTGCTCAGCAGCCTCCCGTGTGGCACCTTATCAAAGGTCTTTTGGAAGTCTAGATAGACCACATCCACTGGGTTTCCCTGGTCTAACCTACTTGTCACCTCTTCAAATAATTCCAACAGGTTTGTCAGGCATGACCTCCCCTTACTAAATCCATGTTGACTTGTCCTAATCAGACTCTGCTCTTCTAAGAATTTAGAAACCTCATCCTTAATGATGGATTCTAGAATTTTACCAACAACTGAGGTTAGGCTAATTGGCCTATAATTTTCCATTTTTTGTCTTGATCCTTTCTTGAACAAGGAGGTTACATCAGCGATCTTCCAATCATCCAGGACCTTTCCTGACTCCAGTGACTCTTGAAAGATCTCAACCAATGCCTCCGCTATTTCCTCAGCCACCTCTCTCAGAACTCTAGGGTGTATCCCATCGGGGCCAGGAGATTTATCAATTTTAAGACTTTTTAACTTTTCTAGCACTTTCTCTTTTGTAATGGCAACCATACTCAACTCTGCCCCGTGACTCCCTTTAATTGTTGGGATATTACTCATGTCTTCCACTGTGAAAACTGACGCAAAGTACTTGTTAAGTTCTCCTGCTATTTCCTTATCTCCCATCACTAGGCTTCCTGCATCAGTTTGAAGTGGTCCAATGTCTACTTTTGCCTGTTGTTTGTTTCTTATGTATTGAAAGAAACTTTTACTATCATTTCTAATATTACTGGCTAGCCTACCTTCATATTTGATCCTCTCCTTTCTTATTACTCTCTTTGTTATCCTCTGTTTGTTTTTGTAGCCTTCCCAATCTTCTGATTTCCCCCTGCTCTTGGCCACTTTATAGGATCTCTCTTTTTCTTTAATACATTTCCTGACTTCCTTTGTCAGCCATGGCTGTCTAATCCCTCCCCGGATAATCTTTCTTTTCTTGGGGATGAACCTCTGTACAGTGTCTTCAATTATACCCACAAACTCCTGCCATTTTTGCTCTACTGTCTTCCGCGCTAGCCTCTGCTCCAGTTTATTTCTGTCAGTTCCTCTCTCATGCCCTCATAATTACCTTTATTTAACTGTAACACCATTACATCTGATTTTGCCTTCTCTCTTTCAAACTCCAGACTGAACTCTACCATATTATGATCGCTACTTCCTAAGGGTTCCCTTATGTTAAGATCTTTTATAGAGTCTGGTTCATTGCAAAGTACTAGGTCCAGAAAAGCCTGCTCCCTTGTGGGCTCCATGACAAGCTGTTCCAAAAAGCCATCCTGTAAGCATTCCATGAATTCCCTTTCTTTGGATCCACTGGCAACATTTTTTACCCAGTCCACCTGCATATTGAAGTCTCCCATGATCAATGTGACCTTGCCTTTCTGACGTGCCTTCTCTATTTCCCGGTACATGTTGCGTCCCTGGTCCTGACCACTGTTAGGAGGTCTGTACATAACTCCCATTATGTTTTATTTTGCCTTTGTGGTTCCTCAATTCCACCCACACAGACTCCACATCATCCCACGCTATATGATCACCTTATTGGGATTGTATTACAGACCCCTTAATAGTCAGAGGGAAATTGAGAAACAAACTTGTAAGGAGATCTCAGCTATCTGTAAGGATAATAGGGTAGTTATGGTAGGGGATTTTAACTTTCCAAACATAGACTGGGACTGCCATAGTGTTAAAGGTTTAGATGGAGAGGAATTTGTTAAGTGTGTACAAGACAATTTTCTGATTCAGTGTGTGGATGTACCTACTAGAGAAGGTGCAAAACTTGACCTACTCTTGGGAAATAAGGCAGGGCAGGTGACTGAGGTGTCAGTGGGGAAGCACTTTGGGGCCAGCGACCATAATTCTATTAGCTTTAAAATAGTGATGGAAAAGGATAGACCAGATCTAAAAGTTGAAGTTCTAAATTGGAGAAAGGCCAATTTTGATGGTTTTAGGCAAGAACTTTCGAAAGCTGATTGGGGGCAGATGTTCGCAGGTAAAGGGATGGCTGGAAAATGGGAAGCCTTCAGAAATGAGATAACGAGAATCCAGAGAAAGTATATTCCTGTCAGGGTGAAAGGGAAGGCTGGTAGGTATAGGGAATGCTGGATGACTAAAGAAATTGAGGGTTTGGTTAAGAAAAAGAAGGAAGCATATTTCAGGTATAGACAGGATAGATCGAGTGAATCCATAGAAGAGCATAAAGGAAATAGGAATATACTTAAGAGGGAAATCAGGAGGGCAAAACGGGGACATGAGATAGCTTTGGCAAATAGAATTAAGGAGAATACAAAGAGTTTTTACAAATACATAAAGGACAAAAGAGTAGTTAGGGAGAGAATAGGCCCCTCAAAGATCAGCAAGGCGGCCTTTGTGTGGAGCCACAGAAAATGGGGGAGATACTAAACGAGTATTTTGCATCAGTATTTACTGTGGAAAAGGATATGGAAGATATAGACTGTAGGGAAATAGATGGTGACATCTTCCAAAATGTCCAGATTACAGAGGAGGAAGTGCTTGATGTCTTGAAACGGGTAAAGGTGGATAAATCCCCAGGACCTGATCAGGTGTACCCGAGAACTCTGTGGGAAGCTAGAGAAGTGATTGCTGGGCCTCTTTGCTGAGATATTTGTATCATCGATAGTCACAGGTGAGGTGCCGGAAGACTGGAGGTTGGCTAACATGGTGCCACTGTTTAAAAAAGGTGGTAAGGACAAGCCAGGGAACTATAGACCGCTGAGCCTGACATTGGTGGTGGGCAAGTTGTTGGAGGGAATCCTGAGGGACAGGATGTACATGTATTTGGAAAGGCAAGGACTGATTAGGAGTGATCAACATGGCTTTGTGCATGGGAAATCATGTCTCACAAACTTGATTGAGTTTTTTGAAGAAGTAACAAAGAGGATTGATGAGGGCAGAGCAGTAGATGTGATCTATATGGACTCCAGTAAGGCGTTCGACAAGGTTCCCCATGGGAGTCTGGTTAGCAAGGTTAGATCTCATGGAATACAGGGAGAACTAGCCATTTGGATACAGAACTGGCTCAAAGGTAGAAGATAGAGGGTGGTGGTGGAGGGTTGATTTTTAGATTGGAGGCCTGTGACCAGTGGAGTGCCACTGAGTACAGGAGTTGGGAGGTCATGTTGCGGCTGTACAGGACATTGATTAGACCACTGTTGGAATATTGTGTACAATTCTGGTCTCCTTCCTATCGGAAAGATGTTGTGAAACTTGAAAGGCTTCAGAAAAGATTTACAAGGATGTTGCCAGGGTTGGAGGATTTGAGCTATAGGGAGAGGCTGAACAGGCTGGGGCTGCTTTCCCTGGAGCGTCGGAGGCTGAGGGGTGACCTTATAGAGGTTTACAAAATCATGAGGGGCATGGATAGGGTAAATAGGCAAAGTCTTTTCCCTGGGGTTGGGGAGTCCAGAACTAGAGGGAATAGTTTTAGGGTGAGAGGGGAAAGATGTAAAAGAGACCTAAGGGGCAATGTTTTCATGCGGAAAGTGGTACGTGTATGGAATGTGCTGCCAGAGGATGTGGTGGAGGCTGGTACAATTGCAACATTTAAGAGGCATTTGGATGGGTATATGAATAGGAAGGGTTTGGAGGGATATGGGCTGGGTGCTGGCAGGTGGGACTAGATTGGGTGGGATATCTGGTCGGCATGGACAGGTTGGACCGAAGGGTCTGTTTCTGTGCTGTACATCTCTATGACTCTATGACTCTGTGACCAGGATTGAGCTCAGAGGGGAATGTTTCACTGAGAGAAAGGAGAGGGATTTTTTTAACAAACGTGTAAGCTCTCGGGAAGAGTTACTGCGTACCATGTGAGGTGAGGGCAGTCTGCAGTTTGAACAGTACCCCAGTCTCAAACCCGTTCCATTCTATACATGCGTCAACACGCTGTCCCCTTCTTAGTGTTTATGCAACATTTCATTCAAATCTTTGGTTTTTAGGTGGGAGGTGGTGGGGTGGGATATGTGGTGGTAATGTACTGGGCTAGTACTCCAGGGAAAATTTGGAACATAAAGCTAATCTCAGTCACAGCGATCCAGGCAACTATCAGTGAGGACAATAAAAACCCACTTGCCTCACTAATGTTCTTCAGGGAAGGAAATCTGCCGTCCTTCCCTGATCTGACCGACACCTACAGTTGACTTTTCATCACCTTCTGAGCAATTAGGTGAGGGCAACCAATACTGGCATTACCACAGTCACCCTGAAAGAATGTTTTAAAGGATTTGGCCTCAACAGGAGCCGAACTGAAGAGGGTGAGTCACCTTTGAGCGATGTGGCCCTCAACTGAGATGGATTGGCGTCTGGGCCAAGGGCCACTGCTGCCACTCAGCATCAGGAGGGACAGGCAGGAGGCTGGGGGAACACAGCAAGGCCACTCAGCATCAGGAGGGACAGGCAGGAGGCTGGGAGAACACAGCAAGGCAGGCAGCATCAGGAGGGACAGGCAGGAGGCTGGGAGAACACAGCAAGGCAGGCAGCATCAGGAGGGACAGGCAGGAGGCTGGGGGAACACAGCAAGGCAGGCAGCATCAGGAGGGACAGGCAGGAGGCTGGGAGAACACAGCAAGGCAGGCAGCATCAGGAGGGACAGGCAGGAGGCTGGGAGAACACAGCGAGGCAGGCAGCATCCGGAGGGACAGGCAGGAGGCTGGGAGAACACAGCGAGGCAGGCAGTATCAGGAGGGACAGGCAGGAGGCTGGGGGAACACAGCGAGGCAGGCAGCATCAGGAGGGAAAGGCAGGAGGCTGGGGGAACACAGCAAGGCTGGCAGCATCAGGAGGGACAGGCAGGAGGCTGGGGGAACACAGCAAGGCAGGCAGCATCAGGAGGGACAGGCAGGAGGCTGGGGGAACACAGCAAGGCTGGCAGCATCAGGAGGGACAGGCAGGAGGCTGGGGGAACACAACAAGGCAGGCAGCATCAGGAGGGACAGGCAGGAGGCTGGGGGAACACAGCAAGGCAGGCAGCATCAGGAGGGACAGGCAGGAGGCTGGGGGAACACAGCAAGGCAGGCAGCATCAGGAGGGACAGGCAGGAGGCTGGGGGAACACAGCAAGGCAGGCAGCATCAGGAGGGACAGGCAGGAGGCTGGGGGAACACAGCAAGGCAGGCAGCATCAGGAGGGACAGGCAGGAGGCTGGGAGAACACAGCAAGGCAGGCAGCATCAGGAGGGACAGGCAGGAGGCTGGGAGAACACAGCAGGCCAGGCAGCATCAGGAGGTGGAGAGGTCAACGTTTCGAGTGTAACCCTTCTTCAGCCTAGAAGCTGAGGTCAGGTTTTTCTGAGTGGACATTATGAACGATATGGAGGAGCCGGAGTTGGACAGGGGGTCAGCAAAGTTAAAGGTCACATAACCCCAGGGTATGGTCCACCAGGGTTTATAACCCGGTGTTGTGAGATTTTTAATGATGACTGAGGTCATCTCTGAACGATGACGGAGAGAGGATAAAAGGGGAAGGGGCCAGAGTAGCTCCTAACATTCCCAAAGGGGCCCAGGCGACTGGGTCAGATCTCCCTCTGCCGCAGGAACGTGGCTGTCATTGTACCACAAGGAGGCAGCTCACTCTCAGCTGGGCATGAGCAATAAGTGCTGGTTCACTCACATCCCTTTAAATCATTTTAAAAGGCGTTATTGACTGAAACTGAGGTCATTGCAGCCAGAAACCAAGAGAAATATCACAGGCGATGTTAAAAAAAAGACTGTTTCCCCTTTTTCCTCGAGCATTTTGTGACCTCGATACGAAACGGTGTGCAAACAGGCTGATCAACTTGGTGCAACTCTTGAGATTGAACTTCCAGGATTTTGCCCTCAAAGTGTCCTGCCTTTAAATGAACACTATGGGGCAGGAGAGACAGCCTGAGAACAGGAATCCTGGCTTCAGACCGACACACCGTCACAAGGACAGACACTCACTCCCAGACCGGCCAAAGGACAATGGTTCCTTCAGCTAATTCAACACAGGATCACAAAGGGAGTCGGCTGTTCCGTCCCCTCAGCCTGTTCCCGCCATTCCGGGCAATACTGGAGATTACATTTCACAAAACAAGTTAAGTTTAAATTGAAATCTTTGTTTCAGATGAGAGAGCTCGCTTGTTAGGAGTGATCAGGAGAATGGGCCTGGGGTCTCTGCAGTTCAGAAGAATGAGAGGAGCTCACATTGAAACGTATAACATTCTGCGAGGGCTTGACAGAGTTCCTGTTCATATAATGGATGGTATAAACCACAGCTATTGATTATTCAAAAACAGGCATGCAGCTAAGTTAGACTAAACATGGGACAAAACATTTGCCAGAGACGCCGGAGATTTCTGGGGTGCTCTGCTCATTTCACGAACAATCCACTGATTTTCACCATGTGGCGATCACAGATTTTTACAGATAGGGCTCCATTTAACTGGAAAGATCACACCCAGAATCTACTGCAAAGGGACAGGAGAGGCTGTAGCCCAATGGCCTTTCTAATGGCTAGTTAGAAACACAGTGTTCCTGTCAACCTGTGCACAATAACACATTGTGAACTGTACACACAGTATTCCTGTCAGCCTGTGCACAGTAACACATTGTGAACTGTACACACAGTGTTCCTGTCAGCCTGTACACAGTAATACACTATGAACTGTACACACAGTGTTCCTGTCATTCTGTTCACAATAACACATTGTGAACTGTACACACAGTGTTCCTGTCAGCCTGTACACAGTAATACACTATGAACTGTACACACAGTGTTCCTGTCAGCCTGTACACAGTAATACACTGTGAACGGTACACACAGTGTTCCTGTCTGCCTGTGCACAATAACACATTGTGAACTGTACACACAGTGTTCCTGTCAGCCTGTTCACAGTAAAACAGTGTGAACTGTACACACAGTGTTCCTGTCAGCCTGTACACAATAACACATTGTGAACTATACACAGTGTTCCTGTCAGCCTGTACACAGTAACACATTGTGAATTGCACACAGTGTTCCTGTCAGTCTGTGCACAGTAACACACTGTGAACTGCACACACAGTGTTCCTGTCAGCCTGTTCACAATAACACATTGTGAACTGTACACAATGTTCCTGTCATCCTGTACACAGCAACACATTGTGAACTGTACACACAGTGTTCCTGTCGGCCTGTACACAGTAACACATTGTGAACTGTACACACAATGTTCCTGTCAGCCTGTACACAATAACACATTGTGAATTGTATGCACAGTGTTCCTGTCAGCCTGTACACAATAACACATTGTGAACTGTACACACAGTGTTCCTGTCAGCCTGTTCACAGTAAAACAGTGTGAACTGTACAGTGTTCCTGTCTGCCTGTGCACAATAACACATTGTGAACTGTACACACAGTGTTCCTGTCAGCCTGTTCACAGTAAAACAGTGTGAACTGTACAGTGTTCCTGTCTGCCTGTGCACAATAACACATTGTGAACTGTACACACAGTGTTTCTGTCAGCCTGTACATTCAGGGCTCCTGAAGGAGGCCCATTGTCACTATCTTCATGGGTTTTCGGGAGTGGTCTGACAAATGCTGGCCACACAACATTTGGAGAATGAATTAAAATCAACATGGAATATGCATCTCATCCCTTCCCTGTCCCGGCAGTATTTTAGAGTTCCCTGATTCACTGTGAGTGTGAATCTTAACTTCTTGTAAAGACTCAAGGCTGAGCAATCCAAAACTAGATTGACTAGGTTTAAGGTGAGAGGGGAAAGATACAAGAGAAACCTCAGGGATAAACATTTCATGCAGAGGGTGGTGTGTGTGTGGGATGAGCTGCCAGAGGAAGTGGTGGGGGTTGGTACAATTACAACATTTAAAAGGCATCTGGATGGCTATATGAATAGGAAGGGTTTGGAGGGATATGGGCCAAATCTGGCAAATGGGACTGGATTACTTTCGGATATCTGGTCAGCAGTGACAAGCTGGACGGCACGGTGAGTTTCTGTGTTATACAGCACTGCGATGTCTGTTGTGGAATCACTGAATTTTATCGGAATCGATGTCCATTGCCTTACTGCTCGGTTTCTGCGAAACATCTTCCCATATTCCGCTTCCTCTGCCCATTCACATGGTTTCTTTGTGAAAGCGATTTCTATCTATTGCTGCCATTGATGTGAGTTGGCCTTTCCTGAGTGAGTGAGTCAAAGGACATTTCCCAACCTCACCTTTCGTTCTGTGCTGTTGGTTTCATACATTGGGTCTTGGCTGACCAATCTTGTTTATTTTCTTTGTGTAGTCTTTGTTTTGCTAGCCTGGTCTTGTCCTCTAGCTCCCTTTATCTTTCATCTTTATCCATTCACAATGTTTTCAGCTGATGTTTGTCCAGCCACACAGACACATTGGACACACCATCCATTACCACGCACTTTGAGCTGTTGCTCCATCCAATCCTCTCTGCTGGTTAATCCGTCCTGATCTTCACCCTAACAACGGCAAGACTTCCACAATTAATGGTGGGGCCTTGAGTAGTGTTGTGGAACAGAGAGAGGTACATAATTCTTTGAAAGTTGCATTACAGGTAGACAGCGTGGTTAGGAAGAAGAAATGAGGACTGCAGATGCTGGAGATTAGAGTTGACAGCGTGGTGCTGGAAAAGCGCAGCAGGTCAGGCAGCATCCGAAGAGCAGGAGAGTCGACGTTCCTGATGAAGGGCTTATACCCGAATCGTCGATTCTCCTGTTCCTCAGATGCTGCCCGACCGGCTGTGCTTTTCCAGCAACACTCTCTTCAATCAGGATGGTTAAGAAGTGCTCAGTTCCTTTGAGTATCGGAGATGGGATGTCATGTTGAGGCTGTACAGGACATTGGTGAGGTCTCTTTTGGAGTACTGTGTGCAAATCTGACCTCCATGCCGTACGACGGATATTATTAAACTGGAAAGAGCTCAGAAGGGATGTTGCCAGGAATGGTGGGTTTGAGTTATGAAGAGACTGGGAAGATTTTTTCACTAGAATGTGGGAGTTTGAGATGATCTTATCGAGGTTTATAAAATCATGAGGGACAAAGATAAGGTGAATGACAAGGTTTTTTCCCTGCAGTGGGGTACTTCAAAACTAGGGAGCATATTTTTAAGGTGAGAGATGAAAGATTTTAAAATGTTGTGTGAACTGCCAGAGGAACTGGTTGTTACGGTAACATTACAACATTTAAACATTTGTGAGCGGCACGGTGGCACAGTGGTTAGCACTGCTGCCTCACAGCGCCAGAGACCTGGGTTCAATTCCCGACTCAGGCGACTGTGTGGAGTTTGCACATTCTCCCTGTGTCTGCGTGGGTTTCCTCCGGGTGCTCCGGTTTCCTCCCACAGTCCAAAGATGTGCAGGTCAGGTGTTAGGTGTTAGGTAAGGGGTAAATGTAGGGGTATGAGTGGGTTGCGCTTCGGCGGGTCGGTGTGGACTTGTTGGGCCAAAGGGCCTGTTTCCACACTGTAAGTAATCTAATCTAAAAGACATCTGGACAAGTACGTGAATAAGAAACATTTGGAGGGATATGAGCCAAACACTGGCAGGTGGCACTAGTTGAGTTTGGGATTATGTTCAGCATGGACTAGTTAGACCGAAGGGTCTGTTTCCGTGCTGTATGATCCTATGACTCTCTCACAGAGCGTCCCATTTTTCCCAAAATTCCTCTGTCACTCCAATCTTTCTGTCTGCGTATGTGTGGGTCAGTTTTCTTGTGTCTGGGCTGTGCAACTGCAGTCAGTACCAGTCTTTTCAAACTTCCCATTCTGAATATGACTTAAATGGTGAATACTTGCACCACAGAGCGGTATTTGGGAGTTACGAAAAGCAAATACTAACAATGGCGAATGGAATGTTGGTCTGTCTTTCGAAGGGAATGGAACATCAAAGTAGGGGTATCTTGGTCAAACTATACAAGGCAATCTTCAGACCAAACCAAGAATACTGTGAAAAGTTGGATTCCCCTTGTCTAAGGGAAGACCTACTGACATTGGGGGCAGTCTAGAAAAAGGATTTGGAGGGTTTGTCTGATGAGGAAAGGTTGACTAAGTTGGGCTCATACTCATTGAAGCTGAGACAAGTGAAAGGTGATGCTACTGAAACATCCAAGATTCTCAGTGTCCAAGTTTCCCCTTGTGGGAGAGCGTAGGGCCAGAGAGAATTGTCTCAGAATAAGGGGTCACACTTTTAAGACAGAGATGAAGAGGAAATGTTTCTCTCTGAGCCTAGTCCCTAATAGACTCTTTACCACAGACAGCGATCAAGTCTGTGTTGTGAAGCATCTTGAAGGCTGAGATAGACAGTGTTTTAATCCAGAAGGGCATCAAGGGTTACTGGGAAAAGGCAGGACAGTGGAGTGAGGATGACCTGATCAGCCATGATCACACTGAATGGGACAGCAGATTCTAATGGGCTGAGAAGCCAATTTCTGCTCCTGTACCTTATGGGCTCATAAACCTCCAGCAGTTCTCACACAACGACTTGGTGTCTGGTTTGAGGTAGATGGAGGGAGATGTGGCTGGTTTTTGCCCTTTCTCTCCTGTCTTTAGCCCACCTTGCACCCAGCCCCACTCTGCACTCTTGCCTTCACCCTGGGGTTACGCCTGCAATGCGGAGGAATCAAAAAATGCCAGAGGCAATGAAGCAAAAAATGGTGTTTTAATTGTGGCATTTTACACAGGCTAGTATTGCAGCCAACAGAACACATGGGAGTCCGTCCCAGACTGGAGCCTAACACAAAGCTAAGGACAAGGCACAGACAAACTGCTGGGATGGCAGTGCGTCATTCTGTCGAAATGAACGGTACTTTGTTCAGACATCCTGGCTCATGGAATGTTCCAGGAGACTAGGCTAGACACTGGTTGCAGAGTGGAAGCCTGTGTTCAGTCTCTCTGGGCTACTGCACTCTGCCCACTGGGTCCGCTTGGCAGAGAGCAGTCCTGCACTGGGCCAGCGCCTCCTGCTGGCAGTGTGGACCCCACTCATCGCGTTGTTCAGCCACATCAGCCGCTTGAGCTGCTCCATCGTCCTCCCCTTGTCATGTAGCAGCTGGTGCTCCGTCACTGTCCGTTTACTGAAAGACACACAACAGTGTTCAAGTCTTACCAACTCTGGCCAGACAGATTCCAGGAGCTTTCATCACATGACCTCACAACTCTATTTTTTAAAACTTTTCTTTTTAAATCATCCCCACACTACCGCCTAACTGCGGTAGTGCTTATTTTTTCCCCAGCAGCCATGGTGTGTGTGTGTGTGTGTGTGTGTGTGTGTGTGTGTGTGTGTGTGTGTGTGTGTGTGTGTGTGTGTGTGTGTGTGTGTGTAGGTGTGAGACACAGTGAGAGACACAAAGTGTACAAATCTTTATTCAATTTCCACCACCAGGAAGAAAGGAAACACCCGAGTGGCCAGTGACAAGTAGTGCCCTTCACATCAAAGAGCAATGCTGTGTGAACAAACAGTGAAGGGGAGGGCAGGGACTAAATCAAAATAGAGTTGGAGGGAGAAATGATGCACTCCACTCCCTGTGGTGCCCACCTCTCCCTGAACAACTCCAGGGTGTTGGTGGACACCGCGTGCTTCTTCTCCAAGTACACCCGGGCCCTAACGTAACCGCGGAAGAGGGGCAGGCAGTCGGCCCTAACGACCCCCTCCACGGCCCGCTGCCTGGACCTGTTTATGGCCAGTTTGGCCAAGCCCAGGAGCAGACCCACGAGGAGGTCTTCAGACCTGCCCTTCCCCTTCCATACCAGGTGTCCGAAGATCAGGAGCGTGGGACTGAAGTGCAACCAAAAACAGAGGAGGAGGTTTTTCAGAAAATCAAAAAGGGAGTGCAAACGCCCACACCCAATATATACATGGCCCACGGAACCTCCCAACCCTAACCTGCCCGCAACTCTCCCATCATTGGTCAGCCCAGGTGTCCATTCTCTGGGGGTTCCGCCTTCACACACTAATCGTTACCTGATTGGATGATTCATGATAGCCAATCCAACCACCTCCTTTTCCCTTTGCCAAGTGTTTATTCCAGTGCATGAACCTGGAGCCATCTACACCAACATAGCTGTGATGGAGTGTGTAACTCAACCTGGTGTGAATTTATGGTGGACTCTGTAAAATTGAAGTGAATCTGTTCACTGCTGGTTTGCACTGGAATAGATGCAGTGCTTTAATAGATTTACAGAGTTGGATTTGTGTTGTCCTGCTATGATTACTGCCCCATCTTGATAAAGTGTGTAGCTGGTATGGACAAATCACTCTTTACCTCTAATATTCCTTTGCACCACTTTAAAGCCAAGGACTAGGCGGAGATGGGTCTTGTCATGTGGTTATGCAGAAATCAAATGTTGCTGACAAGACACTTTCTCTCAAAACCTTTTGTCTGGCACTCTTCAGGACATTTCAAATGAATATAAACTCAAGGGGAAAAGGAGAGTCCTGATTGGTGGAGACATTTCCCATGGAGAATGCATCCACTAATGATGATTGACAGTTAACAGCCAGTAAAAAATGAGGTCTGCAGATGCTGGAGATCACAGCTGCAAATGTGTTGCTGGTCAAAGCACAGCAGGTTAGGCAGCATCTCAGGAATAGAGAATTCGACGTTTCGAGCATAAGCCCTTCATCAGGAATAAGAGAGAGAGAGCCAAGCAGGCTGAGATAAAAGGTAGGGAGGAGGGACTAGGGGGAGGGGCGATGGAGGTGGGATAGGTGGAAGGAGGTCAAGGTGAGGGTGATAGGCCGGAGTGGGGTGGGGGCGGAGAGGTCAGGAAGAGGATTGCAGGTTAGGAGGGCGGTGCTGAGTTGAGGGAACCGACTGAGACAAGGTGGGGGGAGGGGAAATGAGGAAGCTGGAGAAATCTGAATTCATACCTTGTGGTTGGAGGGTTCCCAGGCGGAAGATGAGGCGCTCCTCCTCCAGCCGTCGTGTAGTTGTGTTCTGCCGGTGGAGGAGTCCAAGGACCTGCATGTCCTCGGTGGAGTGGGAGGGGGAGTTAAAGTGTTGAGCCACGGGGTGATTGGGTTGGTTGGTTCGGGCGGCCCAGAGGTGTTCTCTGAAGCGTTCCGCAAGTAAGCGGCCTGTCTCACCAATATAGAGGAGGCCACATCGGGTGCAGCGGATGCAATAGATGATGTGTGTGGAGGTACAGGTGAACTTGTGGCGGATATGGAAGGATCCCGTGGGGCCTTGGAGGGAAGTGAGTGTGGAGGTGTGGGCGCAAGTTTTACATTTCCTGCGGTTGCAGGGGAAGGTGCCGGGGGTGGAGGTTGGGTTGGTGGGGGGTGTGGATCTGACAAGGGAGTCACGAAGGGAGTGGGATCTGACAAGGGAGTCACGAAGGGAGTGGGATCTGACAAGACTCCCTTGTCAGATCCACACCCCCCACCAACCCAACCTCCACCCCCGGCACCTTCCCCTGCAACCGCAGGAAATGTAAAACTTGCGCCCACACCTCCACACTCACTTCCCTCCAAGGCCCCAAGGGATCCTTCCATATCCGCCACAAGTTCACCTGTACCTCCACACACATCATCTATTGCATCCGCTGCACCCGATGTGGCCTCCTCTATATTGGTGAGACAGGCCGCTTACTTGCGGAACGCTTCAGAGAACACCTCTGGGCCGCCCGAACCAACCAACCCAATCACCCCGTGGCTCAACACTTTAACTCCCCCTCCCACTCCACCGAGGACATGCAGGTCCTTGGACTCCTCCACCGGCAGAACACAACTACACGACGGCTGGAGGAGGAGCGCCTCATCTTCCGCCTGGGAACCCTCCAACCACAAGGTATGAATTCAGATTTCTCCAGCTTCCTCATTTCCCCTCCCCCCACCTTGTCTCAGTCGGTTCCCTCAACTCAGCACCGCCCACCTAACCTGCAATCCTCTTCCTGACCTCTCCGCCCCCACCCCACTCCGGCCTATCACCCTCACCTTGACCTCCTTCCACCTATCCCACCTCCATCGCCCCTCCCCCTAGTCCCTCCTCCCTACCTTTTATCTCAGTCTGCTTGGCTCTCTCTCTCTTATTCCTGATGAAGGGCTTATGCTCGAAACGTCGAATTCTCTATTCCTGAGATGCTGCCTAACCTGCTGTGCTTTGACCAGCAACACATTTGCAGCAGTTAACAGCCAGGCCTTGTTTAAATTTTAAACCAGATAGGTTGACTCTAATTGGTCAGGGCATTGCCCTGAGAACCAGTGATTGGCTGTCACCCATTTTGTTGAGTTGTAACAGGCACAGAGTGTGCGCATGCTCTCTCTGTCTGCAAAGATCAGGACTGTGTGAATCGATGTATGTCGCTTCCAGTGCACACGAGTTACCATAAGCTCAACTAATAATCTCACATTGGTTGTCAGCATAATTTCACACACGTTCAAAATTACCCAGCAAATGGTGTCCAATTCTAGAATCACAGTTACTGCTGGAGACTGCATTATCACCTTTGCCAGCACAGGGTAATTGGACACAGTCAGTAACTTCGAGGAGAAAGTGAGGACTGCAGATGCTGGAGATCAGAGCTGAAAATGTATTGCTGGAAAAGCGCAGCAGGTAAGGCAGCATCTAAGGAACAGGAGAATCGACGTTTCGGGCATGAGCCCTTCTTCCTGAAGAAGGCCTCATGCCTGAAACGTCGATTCTCCTGCTCCTTGGATGCTGCCTGACCTGCTGCACAGTCAGTAACTTGCATGTTGCAAGCAGCTAAAGGGATAAGCTTTTTGGTACAAACTATACCAATCTCCGCACGACTGGCCGTTAACTGTCAATCAATAGAACAGGGTACATTTTCCAGAACAATGCCTCCACTAATCAGACTCCACTTGCCAACCAATTAGCACTCTCTTCTCATCTCATGGATATGTGTCTTTTTCCCCAGGTTACAATATGGCTTTACATTGAATTCTGGAGTAGAGTGGTGCTGGAAAAGCACAGCAGTTCAGGCAGCATCCGTGGAGCAGTAAAATCAACATTTCAGGCAAAAGCCCTTCATCAGGAATACAACAGGATCTGGACCAGTTGGGCCAATGGGCTGAGAAGTGGCAGACGGAGTTTAATTCAGATAACTGTGAAGTGCTGCATTTTGGGAAAGCAAATCTTAGCAGGACTTATACACTTAATGGTAAGGTCCTAGGGAGTGTTGCTGAACAAAGAGACCTTGGAGTGCAGGTTCATAGCTCCTTGAAAATGGAGTCACAGGTAGATAGGATAGTGAAGAAGGTGTTTGGTATGCTTTCCTTTATTGGTCAGAGTATTGAGTACAGGAGTTGGGAGGCCATGTTGCAGCTGTACAGGACATTGGTTAGGCCACTGCTGGAATATTGGGTGCAATTCTGGTCTCCTTCCTATCGGAAAGATGTTGTGAAACTTGAAAGGGTTCAGAAAAGATTTACAAGGATGTTGCCAGGGTTGGAGGATCTGAGCTACAAGGAGAGGCTGAACAGGTTGGGGCTGTTTTCCCTGGAGCGTCGGAGGCTGAGGAGTGACCTTATAGAGGTTTACAAAATTATGAAGGGCATGGATAGGATAAATTGACAAAGTCTTTTCCCTTGAATCGGGGAGTCCAGAACTAGAGGGCATAGGTTTAGAGTGAGAGGGGAAAGATATAAAAGAGACCTAAGGGGCAACTTTTTCACGCAGAGGGTGGTACGTGTATGGAATGAGCTGCCAGAGGATGTGGTGGAGGCTGGTACAATTGCAACGTTTAAGAGGCATTTGGAAGGGTTTGGAGGGATGTGGGCCGGGTGCTGACAGTGGGACTAGATTGGGTTGGAATATCTGGTCGGCATGGACAGGTTGGACCGAAGGGTCTGTTTCCATGCTGTACATCTCTATGACTCTGTGTGACACTACCTGTAGTCATTGTTTTTACCTTTACATTGAATCGGTTTAATTGCATCCATTCCCCCCCCCCGTCACAACTGTAAAGCCCCTGAGCAGGGGCTGAACCATCTAAACTTTTCTTTGGGTGCGCATTGTAAAATAAATAGTTAAAAGACAAGCTGAGGACTTGACCTCAGGGATTCAGTATGATCAATTGGACTGTGGGGTCGTCAATGCCAATATGGCTGGCAAAGGTGGTGCAGAGGTTTCTGGCGCCAAGAACTCTTTGTGACCACACCCTATTGCTCAGAGTTTGTTCAGAGGTACCTTGTTCTGCTGCTGTAATGTCTGTTAATGTCAGGGAGCTGGTACTCAGGGGTTTCTGCCCATGCCTGGTCCCTCTGCAATAACCACAGCCCTGTCCAACAGCCAGGACGTGGAGGAGCCAGTGTTGGACTGGGGTGGACACAATTAAAAATCACACAACTCCAGGGTAAAGTCCAACAGGTTTATTTGGAAGCACTAGCTTTCAGAGAATTATGGCCCCACAACCACCTGATGAAGGAGCAGCGCTCCAAAAGCTAGTGCTTCCAAATAAACCTGTTGGAGTGTGTGATTTTTAACAGAAGTTCAAAGAGAGTAGTAATGGATATATAAAAGTTGTGATCAAATAAAGAATGAATGGCTAAATTTTTAAAAAAAAACAAAGAGGGGGTGCCCCAGATCCTGTGAGGGTGGGGCTTGATGAGAGACATTTGAGAGCAGGATTGTTTGGGGTGGGGAAGAGGGAGAGGGCAGCTGTTTAAAAGAAAAAAAACAAGTATTTATTTGTTATTTAAACTTCCCTGTAATCCACAGAACTTCCATTTTGTTCTTCCCTCTCCTCCCACATTTTACTGGCTTCAAAATGGGCGTTTCTCTCCCTGTCCAGCTCTGACAAATCGTCACTGACATGATGGGTTCACTCTGCTTCTCTTCAGGAATGTATTTCTAGAAGGTTCCCTTTCTGACACTGACAGATATAGAGAAGCAAGGGTTGGGGGGGAGGCACAGTGTAGTGTCACTGGATGCATAACCCAAGTAGGCCCAGCACTAATGTCTTGGAGACATAGGTTCAAGTTTCACCAGAACTGGACTCTGCCACACGTGTCTGATTCTTAGACCTCAGAAATGACCAACCAAGTCATTTGGTTTCAGGGGTAATTGGGCCTGGACATTCAGTGTGTCTTCGCCAGCAACACCCACATCCCACATAAGAATAATGCAATAAGAAACTAGGGCTGAACAGATTGTGAAGTGCACAGGTATAGGTCAGCAGAATGGGGGAGCCACACTCACCTTTCCACAGTATTCTGACATCTCACCGAACAGCAAAGTAGAATGATCAGGGTGAAGGTCAGAGCCTGGCTGGGAAACAGCATCGTGCACACACGGCCTGGTTTCAAAGCAGACAAACAGAGATGCGTTAGCGACCAGAAATGCATTGGTTTGCTCTGTTGGCTGGCCAGCTGGTTTGCGATGCAGTGTGATACCAACCGAGTGATTTCCGTATTGGCTGAGGTTACCATGAAGGACTTTAGTTCTCAAGCTCTTCCCTTCACCTCAGGTTAAACCACCACCAGCCATCTCTCTCTCTCTCTCTCTCTCTCTTTAATGAGGTGATAACCAAAATGGCTGGATTCTGACAACTTTATCTTTCTCAGCTTGTGACCAGACCCACTCCAGTAACTCTTTCCGTACTCAGCAATACGACTGAGCTGGTTTCCAGAGATACCCTGGCTGGCAGAGTCTGCAGGAAGGTGTGTAACTATGGGGAGACATACTCTGTGTCGGATTGCTGAAGATCTTGGAAGTTACGGATGTTTCTCTCAAAATCCCAAAGCACACAGGCAATTAATCCAGCTGGTTTATCCAGGAATAATAAATGTTTGGAGGAATATGGGCATGTTTAAATGGCCTCCTTCTGTTCCCAGTGCTGCTATAATAAGGAGTCGTTAGGTGCAGTCACGGGTAAGCAGAATTAATTATCACCATGGTATGTTTTCACTGAATTGGGGCCATTGTGTGAAATGGTGTGTTTTGATCTATAGCTCCCGGATTTTCTAAGGCGACTTGAGATTAATTGCGAAGTCAGAGTTTTCTTGTGTGAGCAATTTCCAGTTAATTTCAGGCTTTGTAGCCTGAGGTTGAATCTGCTTCAATTACCTTATACAGCTGGACAGGTAGAAAAGGAATTGTACTCTCTAAAGAAAAAAAACCTACAAGATAACCTCTGCTGAGGGAAACTATTAGTAAGAAATAAATATGGAACATAAAAAGAGGTCGCATTGAGCAGGAAATGTTTCTCAAAGAAGGAGGAGGCTGGGACAAGGCCCTACAGTAGGAGGTCTCTTACCTGCAGAGAGCTTTCACAAGTATGTCTGATGGGAATAGGAATGATTACTCTGTTTCGGTATGCAAACATGGAATGTTTACATATGTATGGCATGTACAACTGTACAGACCATTAAAGTATTTTATGAATAAAGTATATTTTTGAAATAAATAAAGGTCTGGTGGGGAAAACAGATGCTCAATATTAAGGGGGAAAAACCCCTACTTTTTATTTTTGGCCATCTTCATAGTTGCTTGTACAATTATTTCTTAGTTATAGGTTCCCTCCACAGAGATTCCCTGATGGGACCTTTGTTGTAATTCCGAGAGTAGTTAGTTTTGAGCCCCTTTGCTCACAGACACTCAGGGAGATCGGGAGTTTCTACAAGGAGCTACTTATACTCCACAACCACCTGATGAAGGAGGAGCACTCCATAAGCTAGTGCTTCCAAATAAACCTGTTGGGACTTTAACCTGATGTTGTGTGATTTTTAACTTGGTACAAGCTAACACTGATGGCTTGAGCTTCCACAGCACCACTCAAGCCTCAGATGGTTCCTATGCTGTGATTGGCCACTGGATGCTGTGTGATGATTGGCTCCCCAATGGAATGGAATTCCCCATTCCTGGGTGGAAAGGACCAGCTCGATACATTGTGCAAATCCCTGTGATTAGATTAGATTAGATTACTTACAGTGTGGAAACAGGCCCTTCGGCCCAACAAGTCCACACTGACCCACCGAAGCGCAACCCACCCATACCCCTACATTTACCCCTTACCTAACACTACGGGCAGTTTAGCATGGCCAATTCACCTGACCCGCACATCTTTGTGACTGTGGGAAAAAACCAGAGCACCTGGAGGAAACCCACGCAGACACGGGGAGAACATGCAAACTCCACACAGTCAGTCGCCTGAGTCGGGAATTGAACCCGGGTCTCAGGCGCTGTGAGGCAGCAGTGCTAACCACTGTGCTAACTCCATAGCAGACCCTTCCATGCTCCTGATCACCAGGTGCAGAGATGGGGGTCGTGTGTATGGACACTACTCAGCCCACTTTGTATGTGCAGCCCATCGGAGCCATCAGTGGATCCATCTGCAACTTCACCATCCAGGAACTGCAACCTATCCCTTCCATCCTGGCTGCAGGGTGATGTGTAACCACACCGATAGCCCCCCTCCACAGCTGCTGGGCTCTGACTAGATAATGAAGTGGCAGAGTATCTTAACCCACCCTCTCGCTGTTCCTCTACTGACGTGGCAGGCTGAAGCCCTCAGGTATGTTAAAAGGAGAGGGGATGAGAGTAAGATCAATCTATCTGAGGGAAAAAAAAGTGCTGTCCACCACAAGGTGTGCCTCCTCAGTCAGAGAGAGTCAATTGGATGAGGGACTGGGATGACAGGACAGGGAGTAGGTATGTTGATAACGGTCAACACTGATCCTCCCCATAACTGCTAGTCCTGTCTCCTCCATTGGGATGTGCTCCCGATTGTCTCTCTGTTTGCTTCTGCTACCACCTTCTCCTACAGAACAGAGGGAACATGGGAAAGAAAAGCAGGAAGACACTATTCAGTCCATCCAGCCTGCTACACCCATTCATTCATGACCTTAACCCTGTCTTCCTTTGCTATCTCTGCATTGGTGTCTTTAATATAGAAATCCATTGATCTCTATCTTGAATATACTCAATGATGGAGTGTTCACAGCACACTCGGCAGAGAGGGTTTGTGGGAGCACGGTGGCACAGTGGTTAGCACTGCTGCCTCACAGCGCCTGAGACCCGGGTTCAATTCCCAACTCAGGCGACAGACTGTGTGGAGTTTGCACGTTCTCCCCGTGTCTGCACGGGTTTCCTCCGGGTGCTCCGATTTCCACAGTCCAAAGATGTGCGGGTCAGGTGAATTGGCTATGGTAAATTGCCCGTAGTGTTAGGTAAGGGGTAAATGTAGGGGTATGGGTGGAATGCGCTTCGGCGGGTCGGTGTGGACTTGTTGGGCCGAAGGGCCTGTTCCCACACTGTAAGTAATCTAATCTAATCTAATTAACAAAGTTCATCATCCTCTGAGGGATAAAACTCCTCCACATCTCAGTCTGAAACAGTCTGCTCCTTATTCTGAGACTGTGTCCCCTAGTGCGAGACTCTCCCCCCAGTGCCAGCCCCAGCCCTTGCAGGAACATTGTTATCATGTCAGTGAGGGTTATGTAATTTCCTGTCAGTGAGGGTTGTGTCATCTGTTTGGAATGAAGGAGCTGTCATGCTTGAATAGTGATGTATGCTGACTTTGACATGTGGATTAATGTCAGCCACAGTGCTCACTGGGTGAGTAAGGGGTGAAGCTGTCAATAGAAACATAGAAAATAATAACAGGAGTAGGCCATTTGGCCCATTCAATACGACAATGACTGATTATCCAACTAAGTCCCCTATTCCTGCTTTTGCCCCTTTGATCCTTTTAGCCCTAAGAACTATATCCAACTCCATCTCAAAAACCTTCAATGTTTTGGTCTCAACTGCTTTCTGGCAGAGAATTTCACAGGTTTACTCCTCTCTAGATGAAAACATTTCTCCTCAACTCAGTCCCCAAATCCTTAGACCGTGATCCCTGGTCTCCCCAGTCATTGGGTACATCGGAAAGTTAGTTGTGACCCCTAATTGCTGGGGTTATTGGGAGATGAAGAACAGGTTGTGATGAATTCAATGTAGTCAATATTGGTGATTCATTTGGCAGACTTAGGCATCTGAAAATGCAATTGCTAATCTTCAGTGCTTGAGTGAGGTCATGAAAATTGTAGAATCATAGAGTCATAGTGTGGGCGGCACGGTGGTTAGCACTGCTGCCTCACAGCCCCAGAGACCCGGGTTCAATTCCCGCCTCAGGTGACTGTCGGTGTGGAGTTTGCACGTTCTCCCCGTGTCTGTGTGGGTTTCCTCCGGGTGCTCCGGTTTCCTCCCACAGTCCAAAGATGTGCGGGCCAGGTGAATTGGCCATGCTAAATTGTCCCATAGTGTTAGGCTAGGGGTATGGGTGGGTTGCGCTTTGGCGGGTCGGTGTGGACTTGTTGGGCCGAAGGGCCTGTTTCCACACTGTAAGTCTAATCTAATCTAGCATGGAAACAGACCTTTCAGTCCAACCTGTTCCACACCAGCCATGATCCCTCAGCTAATCCCACCTGCCTGCACTTGGCTCATATCCCCCCAAAGCCTTTTTTATTCAGGTACCTATCCAAATGTCTTTTAAACATTGTACCTGCATCCACCATTTCCTCTGGTTGATCATCCCAGACACTAACAACTCTCTCTGCGTAAAAATGTTGCCCCTCGTGCCCTCTTTCTCCTCTCACCTTAAAAATAAACCCCCTGGTTGTGAACTCCCTCACCCGAGGGAAAAGACCCGTTATTCACCTTATCTGTGTCCCTGGTGATTTTACAAAACCTCAATTAGGTTACCCTTCGACCTCCTACCCCTCACGAAAAACCTCCCAGCCCATCTGCCTATTTGTATAACTCGAACCTTCCAGTCCTGGCAATATACTGGTTAACCTTTTCTGAACCCTTTCCAATCTAATAATATTCTTCCTGTGACAGGGTGACTGGAGTTCTTCCAGGACTGTTTCGATGTCCATGGGACGACACTGACCATGATAGCTATCTGCTCCCACTGTTTTGCTCAGTGTGTGAATGATTTTATTCTCCAGTGCAGATGCAGGACTCCTTTTGTCCTTTTAACCTTCCCCAGCAGACCCTCCAATACAGCAGCAGTAAACATCAGTGCCTGCTCTCTTTCCCATGCTTTGATCTCTCTTTTCCAGAATCAATTGCAAAATAACCTGGTGGCACCAGTCACAGCCATAGTGCATCTTATTTCCCTTTAGTCAAACAGTGAGCTCCAGGCAGTGCTAATTACTGGTGAGATTTGACTCTGTGCAGATGTCAAGTGGGACAAAACCACTGGCTGCTTGTTGAAATCATTATCAGTAGCTGCTAGCTGTGGGTTAATCACATATCACAAACCGTTAGGGGGAGAGGGCTATCCAGTTTCGGAATGTGAATCTTCCTTTCCAAGTATTATCATCCAGTGGCCTCATGATCTTAACCTTCCTCCCCCCATTTCCACAGTGAGACCCTTGTCAAAGTCTTACAGCACTGAAACAGACCCTTCGGTCCAACCAGTCCATGCTGGACATAGTCCTAAACTAAACTAGTCCCACCCGCCTGCTCCTGGCCCATGTCCCTCTAAACCTTTCCGATTCATGTATCCACCCAAATGTCTTTTACACTTTGTAACTGTGTCTGCATCCACCACTTCCTCAGAAAGTTCATTGCACCCGAATCACACGCTGTGTAAAACATTTACCTCTTCTGTCTTTTTTAAAATCTCTCGCCCCTCACCTTAAAAATGTGCCCCCTAGTCTTAAACTTCCCCATCTTAGGGAAAAGGTAACTACCATCAACTCTGCATACCCCTCATGTACCAGGTCATCTCTCAACCTCAGTCGCTTCCACACTCAGTGGGTTTGTGGTGGGTATTATACACAGCTGCAAAGAAAATACTTATTTAGAGAAATGACAGAGCAAGAAACTGAGAACAGTGAAATATTTATGATTTAAACCGTTGAGTTCTGGTTACATGCAACAAAATGCCTGACAGCTTGCTATAACGGAAAGGACATTGCTAATGACAGCTTAGGTAGTTCTACACTTTGGGAGCTAATGCAGCACACTGGACAGATTGGCAGTGCCCACCTCAGTCATTTCATTTCTGCTGTGTATGTAATATCGTATCTCGTTGGTGCTGAAGGGAACAGGTAGAGGATCAGAAATAGCAGATACGTTGGTGGTCATTTCCCAGCGTTCTGTATACTCCGGAAGCGTTCTATTGGACTGGAGGTTAGCTCACATAACCCAACTCGTTAAAGAGGGAGGGAGAGAGAAAATGGGGAATTATACGTCACTCAGACAGACACCAATGGTGGGGAAAATGTTGGAGTCAATTATTAAGGATGTAATAACTGAGCATTTGGAAAATGGTGACAGAATCGATCCGAGTCAGCGTGGATTCGGGGAATTAATCCGGGTCAGCGTGGATTTGGGGAATCAATCCGGGTCAGCGTGGATTCAGAGCGAGCACGGACTGAGTCCCACGGCGGAGCGAGCACGGACTGAGTCCCACGGCGGAGCGAGTATGGACTGAGTCCCACGGTGGAGCGAGCACAGACTGAGTCCCACGGCGGAGCGAGTACGGACTGAGTCCCACGGTGGAGTGAGTATGGACTGAGTCCCACGGCGGAGCGAGTATGGACTGAGTCCCACGGTGGAGCGAGTATGGACTGAGTCCCACGGCAGAGCGAATATGGACTGAGTCCCACGGCGGAGCGAGCACAGACTGAGTCCCACGGTGGAGCGAGTATGGACTGAGTCCCACGGCGGAGCGAGCACGGACTGAGTCCCACAGTGGAGCAAGCACGGACTGAGTCCCACGGTGGAGCGAGTATGGACTGAGTCCCATGGTGGAGCGAGCACAGACTGAGTCCCACGGCGGAGCGAGTATGGACTGAGTCCCATGGCGGAGCGAGTACGGACTGAGTCCCACGGCGGAGCGAGCACAGACTGAGTCCCATGGCGGAGCGAGTACGGACTGAGTCCCACGGCGGAGCGAGCACAGACTGAGTCCCACGGTGGAGCGAGCACAGACTGAGTCCCACGGCGGAGCGAGTACGGACTGAGTCCCACGGCGGAGCGAGTACGGACTGAGTCCCACGGCGGAGCGAGTACGGACTGAGTCCCACGGCGGAGCGAGTATGGACTGAGTCCCACGGCGGAGCGAGTACGGACTGAGTCCCACGGCGGAGCGAGTACGGACTGAGTCCCACGGTGGAGCGAGCACAGACTGAGTCCCACGGCGGAGCGAGTATGGACTGAGTCCCACGGCGGAGCGAGTACGGACTGAGTCCCACGGCGGAGCGAGCACGGACTGAGTCCCACGGTGGAGCGAGCACAGACTGAGTCCCACGGCGGAGCAAGTACGGACTGAGTCCCACGGCGGAGCGAGTACGGACTGAGTCCCACGGCGGAGCGAGCACAGACTGAGTCCCACGGTGGAGCGAGCACAGACTGAGTCCCACGGCGGAGCGAGTATGGACTGAGTCCCACGGCGGAGCGAGTACGGACTGAGTCCCACGGCGGAGCGAGTACGGACTGAGTCCCACGGTGGAGCGAGCACAGACTGAGTCCCACGGCGGAGCGAGTATGGACTGAGTCCCACGGCGGAGCGAGTACGGACTGAGTCCCACGGCGGAGCGAGTATGGACTGAGTCCCACGGTGGAGCGAGTATGGATTGAGTCCCACGGCAGAGCGAGTATGGACTGAGTCCCACGGCGGAGCGAGCACGGACTGAGTCCCACGGCGGAGCGAGCACAGACTGAGTCCCACGGCAGAGCGAGTATGGACTGAGCCCCACGGCGGAGCGAGTATGGACTGAGTCCCACGGCGGAGCGTGCACAGACTGAGTCCCACGGTGGAGCGAGCACAGACTGAGTCCCACGGCGGAGCGAGCACAGACTGAGCCCCACGGCGGAGCGTGCACAGACTGAGCCCCACGGCGGAGCGAGCACGACTAAGAATATGTGGGAATTCATAGAAACATATAAAATCCTGATGGGATGGACAGGCTAGAATGTGGGAAGAATGTTTCCGATGTTGGGGAAGTTCAAAACCAGGGGTCACAGTCTAAGAATAAGGGGAAAGCCATTCAGGACTGAGATGAGGAAGAATTCCATCCCTCAGAGAGTTGTGAAGCTGTGGAATTCTGTCCCACAGGAAGCTGTTGGAGTCAGTTCTTTCGATAGAGTCAAGAGGGAGCTGGACATGGCACTTGGGGCTAAAGGGATCAAGGAGTACGGGGGAAGGGCGGGAGTGGGATACTGAGATTGCATGATCAGCCACGATTGTATTGAATGGTGGAGCAGGCTCGAAGGGCCGAATGGTCTTCTCTTATACCTATTTTCTATGTTACTAAACATCAGCAGAAACAAGGACAGAGAAAGATGATGAATCAGAGCGATGAGGAATAGTGCAAGAGAACAAAGATTCAGAGAAGGAGGGTTGAAGAATTGAACAGCAAAAAAATAACCTGCTTCTTAAGAGCTAGGTAGAAGTTGGAAGGAAGTTCTGAGGCGTCTAGGGAATAAAAGAGAAGAGTGAGAGAATGGGCGGTTCGCGGTGCTGCCTCACAGTGCCAGGAACCCTGGTTCAATTCCACCCTCGAGTAGCTGTCTGTTAGAGTTTGCACAATGTCTGCATGTTCGTGCAGCTTTCCTCGCACTGTCCCACAAAGGTGTGCAGGCAGATTCATCGTGCTAAGTTGCCCATAGTGTCCAGGGATGGGTTAGGCATGGATCCCAAGGGATCCTTCCATATCCGCCAAACTTGCGCCCACACCTCCTCCCTTACTTCTCTCCAAGGCCCCAAGGGATCCTTCCATATCCGCCACAAATTCACCTGCACCTCCACACACATCATCTATTGCATCCGCTGCACCCGATGTGGCCTCCTCTACATCGGGGAGACAGGCCACCTACTTGCGGAACGTTTCAGAGAACACCTCTGGACATCCGGACCAACCAATCCAACCAGCCCCATGGCTCAACCCCCTCCCACTCCACCAAGGACATGCAGGTCCTTGGACTCTTCCATCGCCAGACCATAACAACACGACGGTTGGAGGAAGAGCGCCTCATCTTCCGCCTGGGAACCCTCCAACCACAAGGGATGTACCTAGATTTCTCCAGTTTCCTCATTTCCCCTCCCCCCACCTTGTCTCAGTCAAATCCCTCGAACTCAGCACCGCCTTCCTAACCTGCAATCTTCTTCCTGATCTCTCCGCCCCCACCCCACTCCGGCCTATCACCCTCACCTTGACCTCCTTCCACCTATCGCATCTCCATCGCCCCTCCCCCAAGGCCCTCCTCCCTACCTTTTATCTTAGCCTGCTGGACACACTCTCCTCATTCCTGAAGAAAGGCTCATGCCCGAAATGTCGAATCTCCTGTTCCTTGGATGCTGCCTGACCTGCTGCGCTTTTCCAGCAACACATTTTTAGCTCTGATCTCCAGCATCTGCAGTCCTCACTTTCTCCTAGGCATGGAAACTGCAGGGATGAGGTGGGTCTGGGTGGGATGCTCTTTTGGGGGGTCAGTGTGAACTTGACAGACCAAAGAGCCTGCTTTCACACTGTAGGGATTCTATGATGGAACAAAAACAGGAATGTTGGAGGAACTCAGCAGGTCTGGCAGCATCCGTGGAGAGAGAAATAGAATCAATGTTTCAGATCCAATGATCCTTCCTCAGAAAGGGAAAGTCTGAGAGATTGGAGAGGGAGAAAGGAATCAGGGAGCGAATTTGGAGGAGAGAGAGGAATCATAGGGATAGAAAAGTGGAGAGGGAGAGGAGGAATCAGAGGAAGAAATAGCAAGAAACCAGACAGCTGGGAAGAACTGGAAATGGGAGATAGGAAAGCGGTGAAGAATTAAAGCAGGAAGAGATGTTAGTAGATGTGTGTGATGGCTATCAGACAGTGACTGATATACGGTGATAAAGAAAGGTGAGAAATAGAGAGGAAAGTGATGTGGGAATTATCACAAAAACAGCTAAACCATAAGGGATGGGTCAAGACTGAACTGATTTGTAGAAATGATTAACCTTGAACATGGAATGATTTAATAAAACAAAGAAGAGAATGACATCAAAGAAGTGCAAACAACTGAAAGAGTGAAGGGAGATGGTGAGCAGAGTAATTATTACTGAACCTGCTGCCTCTCTCAGGAGGTGAACAGTGAGTGTCATTGTGTGGATTGTATCTATTGGTGTAAGTTTTCAGACAGAAACTTCAACAGGTCTAACAGTCTCCACGGTCTAAAGGTAAGGATGAGTTTGTGTTTGAGGTGAAGACCTTCAGATAGAAACAGGTGCACCAGCTGCTGTATTTACCCATGACTATCAGTTGGATCTTTGTCCTGCCAGTTCTATTCGATATGAGATGCTGAGAATTGCAGAAATTTCAGCTGTTATACGTTATGCAGAAATACATACATATACAGATTACATGCATTACACCCCGTATACAAAAACCCAATATATACTACGCACACATTCACACAGGCACACACACTCACACCCAGATACATAAAACACACAAAAACACTGTCCTCATGCGTACAGTCACGCATTCACAACCACACACACAAAAATGCATACACAGAAACACTCCACATATGTATAAAAATACATCCACCCCCACACAGCACATACACACACATACAGATATGCCCATATTACATGCAGAGACTTATATCCACAAATACAAAAGCACACACAGATATACCTAACACTAATACAAACCCAGATAAACATACACGCAATGCACACACACAAAAACAGATACACATGCCACACACTACCAATGTACTCGACTATATACACCCACAAAATCATAGATACATACATGCACAGAAACACACATGCAGAAAGATTTACGTACAGATACTCACAAATACATTTAAACAGATAAAATCACAAACATGTACACATCGACATATTTAATTGCAGTTATGAGCTGGTTGTGATGCTCAGTTTTCAGCTGTACTCTGAATGAAAACTAGCCAGTGTAATAGGAAGAGATGGTTGTCAAACAGAAACAGGAGAAACTTTAACAGCAAAATGAACAGGAGAAGTGAGTGGCCTGGGAATGGAATAACTGAGCCCAGAGGGCTGAGTGGAGTGATGGGCACTTACCGTGAGTCTCAGTGAAGTTTCCTCCTGATCTGGCAGCCTGACTCTGTGACTTCACGCTGAGGAGAACACCGCTTTCAAAGACTCACCGATGTTTCTGACAAGAGCTGCGGATGTAAATCAGTCAGAGGTGTCTGAGCACACTTAGTGAGCTCCCCAACCTTTAAATAAGACTTGCAGCATCAGTGTATTACGTCAAGGGGCAGGGAGGGGACTCCAGAACAACGAGGAAGCCTGCTGCGGTCACGCTGGGAGCTGCTCCCACTTCAAATTGGCATTATCTTTTTATCACGGCAATGTCATTCATTGGCCCAGAAGTCAGTGGATATGATATCTCTTATTCTTCAATCTTCTTTTTTACAGTTAATCAATAGCAGGGGTTATTGGGTTAGACTGTCTGGGAGGTAGTGATTGGTACTTGGGGATCCCTTAGCTGGAGATTTGGCAAGTGCCAACGTCAGAAAGATTAAACAAAGCTGGAGATCTGGGACCTCTCTGGTCACCGGTCTCGCCTGGTGAATTTTATAGATAAGAGGGCCCCGTCCCTGAGCACCTCCAATGTAATGAAACAAAGTGAATGTCCAATAACAGCAGGTCCTTCCCTGTAAAGGTTACTGACTCATACTCACTCAGGTGGCCTGTAAACAGCCACAGATTTCCCATTTGCAATTTCACACCAGCCCCCGTGGATACAGTGCTGAAACTCTGGGTGGGCCAAACGCTATGAAGATCTCACGAGGGAAATGAGATGGGTATACAGCAGAATCCCTACAGTGTGGAAGCAGGCCATTGGCCCATCAAACCCACACTCAAAGAGTATCTCAGTTCCCTACCCTACCCTGCATTTTCCAATGGCTAATCCACCTAACCTGCATATCCCCTGGATACTAAGGGCAATTTAGCATGGCCAATTCACCTGACCTGCACATCTTTGGACTGTGGGAGGAAACCGGAGCACCCAGAGAAAACCCACGCCGACACGGGGAAAATGTGCAAACTCCACCCAGACAGTCACCCGAGGCTGGAATCGAACCTGGGTCCCTGGCGCTGTAAGGTAGCTGTGCTGACCACTGAGCCACCTTACTGCCCGAGATGGGGGCAGTACGGGCAGTAAGTATGAGCAGGAGGCAGAATGTCAGTTTCCTGATGGTAAGATGGAAGTTGGCAGCAAATTGAGGGCAGAGTAACTACCTGACAGAAAGTGTGGAATCCTCTTTTTTTTTAACCACATGACTATGATTCTTTAAAACTCAACTTTGCCAGATTCAATTGCACTTTCGGGGTAAGGTATGGACTGAAAGAGAAATATCGGCCTTCAGCTCTGCAACAGGCTAAAGATGTCCTGAAATAGATAAGGTCATTCCTCTAATGGATTTGAACTGAGTAGGTACAGCTTCTTGTCTACAGAGAGCATTATCGTTCTGAGGGGTGGAGGCATTGTGAAAGGGGAAACTGGGCAGGCCTGATCTAGGGAGAGAGGGAGGTAGTCCTCTGGACAAAAGGAGGGAGCTGGACCTCAGGGAGGGTCAATGGACAGTAGGACAAGCCTGGTGAGAGGGTTATATAGGGCAAGTCAACAGGGAGTTACTGTGAGGTGAGGGGAACAGAGGGCAAGTTATGACAGAGGAAGGATGGAGGATGATTGACAACAATCGGAGTGATTGATGGCAGGTCAAAGGTAAGGGGACTAGTTCCATTGTGATATCAGGGAAACTTGGTCAGAGGAAAGTAGGAGCTGAGACTAGTGTGCTCTAAACAGTCTATGTGCTAGGTAGTGTCAGTTACGTATATGTAACCTGTTGCAGTAATGCCATAACCTCACATTGTTTACTCCAAGTGACACCTCCAGTTAGACCAGCAAGGTGTATTTACTAATCCATTACTGGATCATTTTGGGCCTGAAGGCAATAGCAATGCTGGGCCCCTGCTACAACATTGAGTATTGATGACCAGCTGTGTCAACTGAGAGAAATTAGACTACAGTGCTTCACAAAGAGCCTCCAAGAATAGAGTCAGACTTATACAGCATGGAAACAGACTCTTCAGACCAACCCGTCTCTGTCAAGTTTCCCAAATAAATGAGTCTCACTTGCCTACATTGGGCCCAAATCATTCTAAACCTTTCTTATTCATATACTTGTCTACATGTCTCTTAAATGTTATAAACTACCTGCATCTTGCTCTGGCCGTTCATTCCACACATGAATCCACCCTCTGTGTGGAAAGGTTGCCCCTCAAGTCCCTTTCAAATCTTTCTCCTCCCACCCTCTAGTTTTAAATTCCCCTATCCTCGGGAAAAGACCTTTGTGAATCTTTTCTGCATACTATCTATAATATCCTTCCCATAGCAGAGTGACCAAAACTATGCTCCGAAAGTAACCTGACCAATACCTGGTGAATTTTCTTTGACAAAGGGGTTGGAAAGGAACGAGCCGTCACGTGCTGAATGTAAAGGGGGATTTTAGCTCTTTCTAGACTGTCTGTGTTATCTCACTGTGCGTCATAGGGAAATGGTCATGATTTATAAAAACAAATGATTCAGTCTTTTGAATATGAAACAATGTTTGCAATGTACAAGATTAAGTCAGAGAGAGGAAAAGATCAGAGATGGAGAGTGAGGGCAGAGAAAAGAACAAGGGGAAAGTGTTTTGAACTGGTCCTAAGGCAGATACGGATCCCTTAACCAGTGCCAGTGGAATCCACTACTGAGGGAGGTTCTGGAGGCAATGTTTAGGAGGCACTCACACAGAGATATAAACAGGCAGAGAATAGAGGGCTACCAACTACGTGCAGGCAGATGGCATTAGGATTAGGTGCAGGTACAGGATTATGGTTGCTACAGACATGGTGAGCTGAAGGACCTATTCCTGTGCTATACGGGGGGTCCTGTGTTCGATGGAGACAGAGAGAGAGGGGGCAGACACAAGAGAAAGGGGCAAGTGTTTTGAATTTGTCAAACAGCAGGACATTTCCTCTCTGTAGCCCTAGAGCCAAAATTAATTCCTTAAATAGCATCAGTGAAACACATAATGTTTGCTGTCACATTGCTCTTTGTGAGATCTTGCTGTGTACTGATTCGATTCTCAACAGCCTCGAGATTAAACAGCTCCCAGCTGGAGTCCGGGACCTCGAGATTAAACAGCCCTCAGCCGGAGTCTGGTGTAGTTCTGGTTCATTAATGTCTGTTTTAGTGGCAGGAATTTGACCTTAAAATGAAATAGGTAAAAACAATGACTGCAGATGCTGGAAACCAGATTCTGGATCATTGGTGCTGGAAGAGCACAGCAGTTCAGGCAGCATCCAATGAGCAACCTTAAAATGAAATGCCCAGGAGATGTACTCTAATTCAGTTTACTGAAGATCTAATTGTAGAGCTGTGTGTGTGTGTGTGTGTGTCCATCTTGCTCTCTCTTTCTTCTTCCCTCTCTCTCTTGTCCCTTCAATTTCTTTCATTCACTCTCTCTTTCTCTGTTCAACTTCAGCTGTTCAAATTGGTGTGAGTGTAAGAGCTCCGAGAAGGCTTGAATCAGAGGGAGTGTGAAAAAGATGGATGGTTGGATCACGAAAGAGTAAGAAAAAGAGGCAGAGGTGGAAGTGAGATAGGAAGAGAGGAAAGGAAGGAAGTGCAAAAAAGGGGAAGGGACAGGGAAAGTTGTTTTTGCCAAGTGCCAGAACATCAGTTCTGGGATTGTGTCCAGGAGCAGTGAACAGGAGAGATGGAAAGAGGATGGAACCATCGCTGTTTGAAATTTTACAATGGGGCAAGAATTGTGAGAGACAGAGATGGGGGTGGCAGGGGGTGGAGAGGATTGGAGCTGAGAGGGGCATTCCAGAGTGTATTTCAATCAATGTTCAATCAGAGACCGGGAAACTAAAGCCAGATGTGGACACAGAGAGAAAGGGACTGTCTGCATTCACACCACTGACAGTTGGATCTTGCTGTGTGTAGATGGTCTGAAACTATGTACCTGAACCCCTAGATCTCTCTGTTATACAACACTCCCCAGGGCCCTACTATTAACTGTGTAAGTGCTGCCCTTGTTCATCTTATCAAAATGCAACATCTCACATTTATCTAACTTAATCTCCACCTGCAACTCCTCAGCCCATTGGCCCTATTGATCAAGATCTCTTTGTAATCATTGAAAAGCTTTTTCACTATCCACTAAGCCACTAATTTTGTGTCATCCACAAATCTAATAACCATGCTTCCTATATTCTCTTCCCAATTGTTCATATCAAAAAACAACCAGCAGCAGTTGTCCCTGCACTGAGCCCTACAGAACACCGCTGCTCCCAGTACTCCAGAGACTGTTGATTGTTGATGATGATGAACCCAATAAATGTTGTGCAAACACTTAAAACAGAGATATACTTCTGAAAACAACTCAGGACGCCTTCCTTACCTGTCAGAGAACACGTTGGAACAAAATTGATCTACAGCTCTGAAACAGAGATACAGGCTACGTTACATTGTCTCCAGAATGGTCCTGAGTCCAAGTTGAGCTGGTGAGCTGTTCAAACATTGAGGATCATGTGAATTAAAACCAAAAAACAATCCCTGTGCAATAGCGGAATCCTTAAATAGTGCAGTAATCCAGGCTGGAAGGGCAGGGATGTTTCCAACAGCTGTAACCCGATCTGAGATGGTGGCTGTAATACAAGAATACAATGAGACAAGGCTGGAGAGCGAAACCAAGAGGGCTGTGAAAGGAAGCTTATATATTCCAGGAGCAGAGAGCCAGGAAATCACTAACCAGGCCATGTTAAGCAGATGTGTGTTGGGCAATTTAAAAAAAAAGCACCCAATTACTGGTCCGACACAGACATTGCTTCGTGAGAAGAATTTAATGGGAATTGGAGTGAGATTCCAAAACATTGGAAAATGTTCAGTACACCATAAGGCAGTGGAACTAAAGCACCTGTTTTTGTATCATCTGCTCCTGCATACACATCCAAATCATTTACATCAATGACAAAAAGCAGTATTTCCTGCACTTCTTCCAATGTCTATCTGTGCCTTCTGATCATCACCACACTCCTTGCATGGGTCTGTATAACCAGGTCACTGAACAATCCCACTTGTTTGCCTAACCTTTGATTTCACTGCCATCTTTACTCAATTACTAGTTTTTTGTTCTCCATTTGCTTTTGTCCCTTCCTATCCCAAGTTCAGTTTGCCATCCCAGTTTCAAGATAACTCAATCTCTCCTCAGGAGCAAACCACCATATTGAACTCTGCCCCCTCCTTGCTGAAGAGCAACTGGTTCAATGGTTCCACCTCAGCCCAATCCAGTTTCAATATCTCCAAAATCTGAAGCCCTCCCTCCCACTCCAGCTATACATTCCTTTGCTCTGTCCTATAACTGGGTTTACTTGTGACTGGCGCTGGGAAACATTCAGGCATTAAAACATCCAAATATGAGCAGATTAGCTGGATGCTAAATTGCCCTAGAGGGTCCAGGGATGTGCAGGCTGGCTGGATTATCCAGGGGAAATGCAGGGTTATAGGAATAGGACGGGGGGAGTGGATCTGGATGGGCAGCTCTTCAGAGTGTCAGTGCATGCTCAATAGGCTAACTGGCCTACTTCTACACTGTAGGCATTCCATTCTATTCCAATTACTGTTTTATAGCAGTTTTATAGCTCCAACTTGTAATATGTATTTCCCAGTTCCACCTTCTTTCTACCTATATCAGTGGTACCAATGTGAGGCTCTGACTGATCACCCCAGTGACCTCTAGTTCCAGATTCTCCCACATGAAAATACATCCTCTCCACACACACCCAATCAAAACCTCTCATGATCTTTATTTTATTTTATTCGTTCACAAGATATGGGCATGGCTGACTGTGCCAATACCAAATTATTGCCAATTGTGACCGGCCCAGAAGGCAGGTCAGAGTCAATCACATTGCTGTGGATCTGGACACATGTGGATGCCAGACCAGGTACGGCTGGGAGATCTCCTTCCTTTTAAAGGACATTAATGAACAGGATGGGATTTTATGATAATTGACCATGGTTACACAAATAATTAGGCTAGATTTTTATTCAAAAATACTTTTTGATGAAATTCAAATTTCATCACCAGCCATAGTAAGATTTGAACCCAGAACACTACTTTAGGGTTCTGGATCACTAGTCCAGTGACTTTACAATTATTCTCAAACAAACAAGTTGGTTTTTACTCTCCTAAAATCCACAGGCTTAGCCTGTTCAATATCTCCAGGTGTTAGTCCAGTAAACACTTAACTGCCTCAATGCATTTCCATCATTCCTGAAGTAAGGAGATCATTATGCATTCCAGGTAAGATCACACCAACGTCCTGTAAATCTGAAGTGTAACCTGCCTACTTTTGGATTCAATTCCCCTCACAATAAATAATAGCATTCTATTTGCGTGCCTAATTACTTTCAGTACCTGCATCATAACTTTTCATGATTCATGCATTAAAACCCCAGATTGCTTCGTATCCTAAATTCTCTACATTCTCTCACCATTTAAATAAGATGCTTCTTTTTTATTCTTCTTGCCAAAGTGGACAATTTCACAGTTACCCACATCATATTCCACTTGCCGGATCTCTGCCCTCTCACAACTGATCTATCTCCCTATGTTGGCTCTTTATGTCCTCTGCACAACTTTCTGTTTTACCTGTCTTTATGTCATCAGCAAATTTAACAACGATAACTTGGGCCTCTTTATTTATATAAATTGTAAAAGTTTGAGGTCACAGCACGGATTTCTACATCACAGAACTCATTACATTAGCCACTTTGCCAATATGATCCTATCATGTCAATGTGTTACACCCTACATCATGAGCTCTTATTCTCTGCATTGATGTGGCATCTGCTGGAAGTCTAAGTACAGTACATCCATTGGTTCTTCTTTATCTACAGCACACGTTACTTGCTCAGGAATGCCAAAAAGTTTATTCAGCATGATTTTCCTTTCACAAACCACACTGACTCTGTCTGATTGCCTTGTACTTCTCCAAGTCCCCTTTTTTAATAATAGTTTTGAACATAAGTTGGAAGAAACTAGTTATTTTGAAACCTTATCTATTAAGGTGAAGTTTGCCGAGCTTTATTCCCAATTATTATCTCAAAATTCATTGAATTGGTGTTTCTATTTCACCATGTTGTCAGTGCCATTCACATCAAACCTTCCATCTCCTCCCTATTATTCTGTCTGTCTCTCTCTCATTGCTCTGTTTTTATCAGCCCACTTTCTCCTTCATTTACCCACTTTATTTCACTTTTCATTCTCCTTTAGCCCTTTGTTTTCCAAGTTTCCTTGTCTTTCACCTTTCTCACTTTTTCTCTCATGTTGTCCGTCTCCTTCCACCTATTAATCCCATCTCCTCACTCACCGCGTTTTTACTTGGCTATCTAGTTTCCTCTCCACCTGCTTTTGCTTCTTGCTCCTCTCCCATTGTTCCACATTCTTACTTTACACTTTCTTCTTTCCCCGGTTGTTTTCCTTATTTCAACCTCAGGTAATTTTCACCTTCACCTTCTGGGTAATGATAAGGAATCATCCACCTATCGGGCAGCCATGTTTCCATAAATGTCCATGAGTACATATTTCATGTAAATATTATTATGGACCAGACCAAACCCCCTTAAAATATACTCAGAAGGTAGCTTGGACCCCAACTTTTCTTATATTAAATTCAAGTGCCAGGTATTACGATCCAGATGCAATTTGATTGGTCAAACTACTAGTCTTGAAGCAAAAACACACTCTATTCACACACTATAGTTAGAGTACAACAAAAGAAAGAAGAAATTGGAATAATTTAATTTGAGTGTAAAATTTAACAAAATAATAGATTATTTAAGTACTAAACAGCAACTGTTCTGATACAGTGACATCCCATTAACACACCTTGGCAAAGACAAATTCAATAAAATAGATGGTCTGATAGGCAATTCTCTACTCCATGAGGAAAACCAACAAGAGGAAACTCTGTGTGTGTGTGAGAGAGAGAGAGAGAGAGAGAAGCAGGGAGAGATGTTCTGCAGCTTCCAAACCCAGATTCAAGACCCCCGCAACTACTGCTGAGAAACTAAAACTAAATATCCTGACCCCATGGAGCTTGATCCCTGCCAATCAGGCTGCTCCTGTTGTTCCAACTCTTAAAAAATCTCACGGCCTCACAAACTGTTTGTTTTATTGGCTTTGAGTAGACCAGGACAAAATATATCTCTCAAAGCCATAGTATTGTCACAATATCCTAGATCACACACAGGTGGTTCTTTGACATAATTGGCAGAGAAGTGGAGAGCAGTTTTGCCCTGTGGACATCTTCCATTGCTTATCTAACAACAAGGAGCAAGCATATTTGGTCCTGACTATTGCCGTGTGTAAATTGGCAATCACATTAAGACCATAAGACTGTAAGAAATGGGTTTGGCCCTTTGATCCTGCTCCACCATTCAATGGGATCATAGGTGATCTGAAATTCCTCACATCCACTCTCCTGCCCTTTCCCCATAACCCTCGATTCCCCTATTGATCAACAACCTATTGATCTCAGCGTTAAACATACACAAGGACTCTACACCTACCATCGTCGGTGGCAAGGAGTTTTAAAGACTCACAAACCTCTGAAAGCTGTGACCACTCTTCAAAAGTGATTCATTGGCTGCACTTTGTGACATTCTGAAGACATGGAAGGTGCTATATAAATGCAAATTACTTTCCTCGTTTACCTTCTTGTTCAAATTTTCTGCTTCTACAGCTTGGTTAGATTGGAATCTGTGGGGTACTGACAGAGTCAGTAATGGGTGTGTGTCAATGGTGATATGTAGCACTTACAGCAAATAAATGAACCAGAGTGTGATTTGTGTTGTGCCATGATTAGCTCACATCTTTACACTGCTCCACAACTGGCCTGGTTTCTGTTGTTAGCCTTCCATTACACTGGCTAGATTTTAATTATTTTGCATTTGTTTGTGGGATGTGGGTGTCACTGGCTGGCCAGTATTTATTGCTCAACCCTAGTTGCCCTTGAGAAGATGGTGGTGAAGATCTTTGGTGAGTTTCTGCAGTGTATCTTACAGATAGTCAACACTGCTGCTACTGAGTGTGGTGGAGAGAGTGGATGCTTGTGGAAGTAGTGCCAAATCAAGTGGACTGCTTTGTCCTAAATGATGTCAAGTTGACTGAGTGGTGTTGGAGCTGCGCCCATCCAGGCAAGTGAGGAGTATTCATCACACTCTGATCCGTAGATGGTGAACAGGCTTTGTGGAGTCAGAAGATGAGTTACTCGTCACAGTATTCTGAGTTCTTGTAGCCACTGTATTTATGTGTAGATTCCAGTGGCATTTCTAGTCAATGATAACCCCGAGGGTGTTGATGGGGAGGGGGGAGGAATTCAGTGATGGTGACATCATTGAGAATGTCAAGGGTTTTCGTAAAGCTGGTCAAGGGATAAATCATGGAACATGTCCCTGTCTTTCCTCAAACTCTTTTTTAAATTCATTCACAGGATGAGGGTATCGCTGGCCAGGCAATATTTATTGCCCATCCCTAATTGCCTAGGGGGCAGTTAAGAGTCAACCATATTGCTGTGGGTCTGGAGTCACATGTAGGTCAGACCAGGTAAGGATGGTAGTTTTCTTCCCTAAAGGACATTAGTGAACCCGAACGGTTTTTCTGACAATCGGCAATGGGTTCATGGCCATCATTAGACACTTAATTCCAGATATTTTGAACAGTTCAGCACAGTACAGGTCCTTCGGCCCTCAATGATTTATTGAATTCAAATTCCACTGTTTGCTGTAGTGGGATTACAACTGGGGTGCCCAGGACATTATCTAGGTCTCTGGGATTAACTGTCCAGCAAAAATGCAACAATCCAACATAATGTCCTCTTGTGACTTTTTCCAGAGTTAATCACCATAGTTACAAATATAAGTCACACTAATTCTGGGAATAATTAAGTGATATCATCTAGAAATCAAGGCTTTTGACTAAAATGGTTGAAGGAGACTGATCCCCTGCTCCATCTCCAAATAACCACAACCTATCCCTTTGCAATACAATTCAACATAATAACAGTGATCTGACCCTGGTGATTTGTGTGTGAATGTGCAGGGTGGGAGATGAAGTGAAGTTTTCACAGACACAGACAATCAAATATCAAAACAGCTTGCTTTGAGATGGAGTCCATTGGGTAAAACATCCCAAGATGCTGCACAGGAGTGTAATCAGCGACCAAGTCACATAAGGTAGACATTAAAATATGACATTATACCCACAGGGAGGGCCTCAACTGGGACCTTGAGTTCATGTCACATTACAGGTGACCACCATTGCACTACACACACACACACACTCTCACATACACACAGACACACACACAGACACTCACACACACCCTTATAGACACACACTCCCACATGCACCTCCTCACAGACTTAAGACACTCTGCACTCACTATACACACACACACACACACACACACACATCCACTTTCTCACACTCACAACCCCCATTAGACTGGAGCCAAAGTGGGGGACTGCAGGCAGCACAAGTCAATTACAACCCCCAACCCAGACAGACACCCACACACTCCCACACTCACACATGCACCCCCTCACAGACTTAAGACACTTTGCACTCACTACACACACACACACACACACACACACACACACATTCTCACACTCACAACCCCCACCCCAGACAGACAGACAGACACACACACACACACGCACATATATTTTGTGGGGTGAATTTGGACTTGCAGAGTTACATTGTACTTTGCTCAAAAACTGCATGAATTTATGTAACACTCCGTTATCTCACTTTTTAGATTAGAATCAATCTAAACATCATGGCATAGACAGAGAACACAGGGGGGCTAACACCTTCAACATATTGTCTAGCTATCACCATTGTTAACAGCTAACCCGAGAATGCAACTTTTAAAAAAAAGGTTTTGTGATTTACACATGAAAGAAGTGAAACTATCACTGTATTCTAACAGATGAAAGGCTGAACAGACAATCAATTTTTCAATGTATAATTTCAGTTATATCACACTGTAACTTTTTGCTATAAATTCTGTGTTAGGATTGAGCCCTCCACTATCACCTGATGAAGGAGCATTGCTCTGAAAGCAAGTGTGCTTCCAATTAAACCTGTTGGACTATAACCTGGTGTTGTGTGATTTTTGACATTAGAATAGATCACCAAAAATTCTAGCAAAAAGTAGAAAAGAGAGGTGGAGAGGCAGAGAAGGAATATTTCCGCATTTCAGCCCAGATGGTCAAAGGTATGATTTCATAGGTGGAGCTGAGACGGAGAAGTGGTCACAGTATAAACAATCCTTGTTTAGCGTGTCTCCACAGGAATTGACGCCTGTGACTATCAGGGTTGAACAGCTGATAAAGGAGGTGAGTACCCTGACAGAGTCAAAATCTTACTCAGATTGTACAGTAAAGGGCTCTGGCTGCCAGGCAATCAGTTAAGTTCAATAAACCGCAGACCAGAAACATGTAAAAAATATTAGCTAGCTCTCAACAACGACATTTATGTGTTGCCTGATCACTACATCTGAAGGTAACAGTCCATGTTTACAGTGTGAACGAAGGGAGCCTTATCCCTTGGGTTGTATTAACTGATTTCAGTGTTTTTTTTACAAGTATGGAAGATACAGAATTGCACAGAAGCTGGGTTCCTGTAATACCTGACAGGCTTTAATATGACCCAGCAGATAGCTGGCATGTACCATCAGACTGGAGCCAAAGTGGGGGACTGCAGGCAGCACAAGTCAATTACAACCTCCTAAACTTGAGTTTATCCAAAACACTGCCACCCACATCTTAAATCACACTAAGTCCTATTGAACCATCACCTCTATGCTCACTGAATTCTGGTGACTCCTAATATCTCAATTTAAAAGTTCTTATCTTTGTTTTCAGATCACTCCATATTGTCACCACTCCTCAATCACTGTTAATGCCTTCAGTATTTTTTCTTTAGAGAGAGTCTTACTACTCAACATAAAAGGTCCCAGTGCACTATTTTGGCATTCTTCAAATGTTATGACCAACACTTCTATCAGGAAAACAAATTAACTGGTAATCCCTCACATTTCTCCACTGTCTCTCTGCCACAGACTCTTTAAGCTCTCAGACTTTAAATCGCCCCTTGCAATAGTTGCAAAATTATTATGCAACTTTGCATCCTGCTCTGAGAGTGCCTCACAAACACTTTACTCCCATTGCCTGCTCACTCCACCTTTTAAACATAAATCTCAACCCCAACTTTTCAACCCTGCCTAGCTAAGGTGTCTTTCTGTGATCAATCCCTAGTAGGATTTGCTGCCTGTATATTTTCAGTCCATCTCTGACCCAGTGTCAGTGTTTTCAGTTTAGCAAAGGTTCTGTGTCACTTATCACATTCCTAAAACTAGTTGGAAATCTTGTCTGCTTGTTGGATTTCTTTCCTTAGGGTGATGCAAAAGCTCAAGTATTCACACCAGGAAGTTAGAAGGCCATGGGTTCAAGTCCAATTGCAAGAGTACTTAGGCTGACACTCCAGTGAGGGAGCACTGCACATTTGTGACTTAAAATGGCAAATGTCTGTCCTCTATGTTGGGAATAAAAGATCCCATGGCAACATTTCAAAGCAGGAAAACTTTCATCCTGGTGTCCTTCTCAATGTTTATCCTTCAATAATATTACTAAAACATATTATTCTTAGTCATTGTGCTCCTTTACATTTAAAGGTAAAGCCCTAGCAGACCATGGGGGCTGCTCTCTCATTAGAGAGGGATTCGGCTGGTGGTGGTTTAACATGAGTGTGACCACGCCTCAGGAAAGGGAGGAACAGGAGTCCATCATGGGAACATCAGCTGATGCAGGAATTGAACCCACACTGCCATCACCACACTACATTGCAAACCAGCCATCCAGCCAATTAGCTAACTGAATCTCCTTTGTACATTTGCATATGTGTACTAGTGAAGAGCTATGCTTTTATATGTACAATGATCCTGAATCTATGTATTTCTAAATGTCTGTGCCCCGAATGTATGTACAGCCAAATATATGGTCTATATTGACCCAGGTCCCCCTGGTGTGGTCAATACTCCCTGTCAGCACCTGTGATTATAACCAATGGCTGCTTTGTCTATGAGAAAGGTGTCCCAAACACGAGTAACAATTTCAGAAGAGGAGAGGGAACGGGTAGAAGGAAATCAAAATCATCAATTAAAAAAATTAATTCACCTCACAAAGAGGTTTGATTTAATAACAGGTGACACAGTGGTTAGCTCTGCTGCCTCACTGTGACAGAGATCCAGGTTTGATTCCAGCCTCGGGCGACTGTCTGGGTGGAGTTTGCACATTCTCCCCGTGTCTGTATGTTTCCTGCAGGTGCTCCGGTTTCCTCCCACAGTCTAAAGATGTGCAGGTTAGGTGGATTGGCCCTGCTAAATTATTCATAGTCTTCAGTGATGTGTCGGTGAGATGCATTAGTTAGGGAATGAGTCTGGGTGAGTTACTCTTTGGAGGGTCGGTTTGGACTTGTTAGGCCGAAGGGCCTGTTTCCACACTGTCGGGATTCTAAATCAGAACGTTGCCAGTGTTGGAGGATTTGAGCTATAGGGAGAGGTTGAATAGGCTGGGACTGTTTTCCCCGGAGTGTCGGAGGCTGAGGGGTGACCTTATAGAGCTTTATAAAATCACAAAGGGGCATGGATAGGATTTTTTCCCTGGGGTGGGGGAGTCCAGAACTAGAGGGCATAGCTTTAGGGTGAGAGGAGAAAGATATAAAAGGGATCCAAGAGGCAACTTTTTCACACAGAGAGTGGTGTGTGTATGGAATGAGCTGCCAGAGGAAGTGGTGGAGGTTGGTCCAATTACAGCATTTAAAAGGCATCTGGAGGGGTATATGAATAGGAAGGGTTTGGAGGGATATGGGTCAAGTCCTGGCAAATGTGACTAGATTAGATTAGGATGTCTGGTCAGCATGGATGAGTTGGATCGAAGAGTCTGTTTCTGTGCAGTACATCTCTATGACTCTACAAATCTATTAATGTAGCAATTAACACCAGAAAATGTTCAGTGAAAGTTTGCTATTAGTTTGATTAGGAATAGTCAGCATGGCTTTGTGCGTGGGAGATCATGCCTGATAAATTTGTTAGAGTTCTTTGATGAAGTGACCAGGAAGGTTGATGAGGGCAAGGCGGTAGACATAGTCTATACGGATTTCAGTAAGGCTTTTGATAAGGTTCCACATGGTAGGCTGCTGTGGAAGGTTAGATCACATGGGATCTAGGGGGATCTGGCAAATTGGATGCACAATTGGCTTGAAGGTAGGAAGCAGAGGGTAATAGTGGAAGAATGCTTGTCAGACTGGAGGCCTGTGGGTAGTGGAGTGCCTTAGGGCTCAGTGCTGGGTCCATTACTGTTTGTTATCAATATCAATGATTTGGATGAGAATGTACAAGGCATGATTAGTAAGTTTGCAGATGACACTAAAATAGGCGGTATCGTGTATGACTGTATGAGTCGCCAACAGTAACAAGTTAGATTTATGGTGCTTGACAGGAACATTATAATATAAAGCCATAGAAGGAGATATTAGGGAGGTCAGAGGCTTGATCAAAGAGTTATGTTGTAAGGAGTGTCTTAAAGAAGGAGATTGTGGTAGAGAATGCAGAGCTTGAGGCCTAAGCAAATTAATATTAGAGCAACTGAAACAGAGACGCACCAGACATCAGAGTTAGATAATATCTTGGAAGGGTTATGGCGATAGACATTACAAAAGTATGTAGGAGGTGCATCCATGGAGACATCTGATAAGAAGGATGAAAGTTTTAAAACCAAGATATTGTTACACTGCAATCAAATGTCCAATGTCAGTTAGAGAGCAGAGGGACGATAGGACTTGTTGCAAACTAAGGCACAGGCCACACAGTTTTGGAGGACCTCAAGTTTACAGAGAGTAGACTGGCCGAGACCAGTCAGGAATGTGTGGGAGTAGTCAAGAAGACGCGAAGTAACAAAAGCATGAATAAGGATCAATAAATACTGCTGCGTATATCAGAAACTAACTTAAAAAGTAACTTCTTTCATGTGCTGTACTGTTTCAGTGTCTCAAGGTCAGACTCCTACTGTCAGTGTGTTCAAGGTCTGGAGAATGAAGCCAGGCTGACATAGTTGCTCAGTGTCTGTTGTTAGGTGGTGGCTGGAGAGGGGGGAGCAGAATGCAGTGATAGTTGCCTGGGAGATGTTGATTGTAAAATGTGTGACATTTGAATTCTTTCTAGTTACGATTTCAAAGACTAATGATGTCAGATGGTGAGTGAGTTTGTTCAGAAACATTCGGATTAAATTGGATCCTACCTCCCTTGTCTTTCCGGCAGGATGTTATCATTAGGGCTAATTAGCAGAAAGTGAGAAATTCAATTTATCATAGTCCACAACTCACTTCCTATCAACAAGCCTTGGTAACCATTCTTTATCTACTGTTCTTAAAGTGGTGATTAACATTTAAATCATCATTGCTGTCTCTACATTGTTGCTGCTTAGATGTTAAATTTTATACTTAGAGGAAGTGTTTCTAAATTCCAGAATCAAACAATTTAAAACAGTTATTCAATACACAGAGGGAAATTTGTTGCTTAGGAAATACATTGTATTTGTTTCTTGCTCTGATCCACTGCTGTCTTTCATTTCAGCTCATTAGATTGTAAAGTCATTTAGAGCACAATTTGCAGGGCAGTCAATATAGAGTGTGGTTTGACCATGGAACAGACACACGATGGTACATATAGAGGGCTGGAGGTGAGAACATCAAGGTGAGGTGATGGCTGAGTAACATCATCAGTGGAACACAGGACATAGAACAGTACAGGCCCTTCGACCCTCGATGTTGTGCCGGCCTTTTATCCTACTCTAAAATCAAACTAACCTTCATACCCTTCATTGTACTGTCATCCATGTGCCTATCCAAGAGTCACTTAAATGTCCCTCTACTACCACTGCTGGCAGTGCATTCCATACACAACTACTCTCTGTGTAAAGAACCTATCACTGACATCTCCTCTAAACCTTCCTCCAATCACCTTAAAATGCCCCCTTGTGTTGGCCACTTCCGTTCTGGGAAGAAGTCCCTGGCTATCCACCCTATCTATGCCTCTCATCATCTTGTACACCTCTATCAAGTCACCTCTCATCTTTCTTATGTACGATGAGAAAAGCCCTAGCTCCCTCAACTTTTCTTCATAAGATGTGCCCCCCAGTCCAGGCAACATCCTGGTAAATCTACACCGCACCCTCTCTAAAGCTTCTATATCCTTCCTATAATGATGTGACCAGAATTGGACACAATATTCCAAGTGTGGTCTAACCAGGGCTTTACAGAGCTGCAGCATAACCTCACGGCTCTTAAAACTCAATCCCCCTGTTAATGAAAGCCAACACACCATATACCTTCTTAACAACCCTAACAACTTGGGTGGAAATTCTGAGGGATCGCATAGTTTAGGGTGAGAGGGGAAAGATATAAAAGAGACCTCAGGGGCAACTTTTTCACACAGAGGGTGGTACGTGTGTGGAATGAGCTGCCAGAGGAAGTGGTGGAGGCTGGTACAATTGCAATATTTAAGAGGCATTTGGATGGGTATATGAATAGGAAGGGTTTGGAGGGATATGGGCCAGGTGCTGGCAGGTGGGACTAGATTGGGTTGGGATATCTGGTCGGCATGGATGGGTTGGACCGAAGGGTCTGTTTCCATGTTGTACATCTCTGTGACTCTATGTGGACCTCAAGGTCCCTCGGTTCCTCCATACTGTCAAGAATCCTGCCTTTAACCTTGTAATCTGCATTCAAATTCAACCTTCCAAAATGAATCACTTCACACTTTTCCAGATTGAACTCCATCTACCATTTCTCAGCTCAGTTCTGCATCCTGTCAATGTCACGTTGCGACCTACAACAGCCCTCCACACTATCCACAACTCCATCAACCTTCATGTCACCAACAAACCTACTAACCCATCTGTCCACATCCTCGTCCAAGTCATTTATAAAAAATCAAAAGGAGCAGAGATCCCAGAGTAGATCCCTGTGGAACTCCACTGGTCACAGAGCTCCAAGCTGAATACTTTCTATTTACTACCACTCTCTGTCTTCTATGGGCCAGCCAATTCTGCATCCAGACAGACAAATGTTTCTGTATCCCATGTCTCCTTACGTTTTGAATGAGCCTACTACCGTGGGGAACCTTATCAAACAGCTTGCTAAAATCACACCCACTGCTCTACCGTCATCAATGTGTCTCATCACATCCTCAAAGAATTTAATAAGGGCTGTGAGGCATTGCCTGCCCCTCACAAAGCCAAGCTGACTATCGCTAATCAAAGTATAGTTTTCTAAGTAATCATAAATCTTGTCTCCCAAAATCCTCTCCAATAATTTGTCCACACAGATATAAGACTGACTGGTCTGTAATTATCCCTATTCCCTTTCTTGAACAAGGGAATAACATTTGCCACCCTCCAATCATCTGGTACTACTCCAGTGGTCAGTGAGGATGCAAAGATTATCACCAAAGGTACAGCAATCGCTTCCCTCGCTGACTATTTCCCAGGGCAGAAACACGAGGGGTCCTAGTTTTAAGCTGGTTGGAGGAAAGTATAGAGGGGATGTCAGAGGCGGATTCTTTACACAGAGAGTTGTGAGAGCATGGAATGCGTTGCCAGCAGCAGTTGTGGAAGCAAGGTCATTGGGGACATTTAAGAGACTGATGAAGGGCTCTGGGCGAAACGTCGAATTTCCTGTTCCTTGGATGCTGCCTCACCTGCTGTGCTTTAACCAGCAACACATTTTCAGCTTGGATGTATCCCATCTGGCCTCATTCCTGAAGCAGGGCTCATGTCCGAAACGTCGATTCGCCTGCTCTTTAGATGCTGCCTGACCTGCTGCGCTGTTCCAGCAACACATTCTCAGCTCTGTATCCCGTCTGGCCCAAGGGACTTATCTATGCTCATGTGATTCAAAATTTCCAGCATATCCTTCTTCTTAACATCCACCTGTTCATGCGTATCAGACTCCTTTACGCTGTCCTCACAAATGATAAGGTCCCTCTGACGAGTGAATACTGAAGCAAAGTATTCATTAAGGACATCCCCTACCCCCTCCGACTCCAGGCACAAGTTCCCTCCACTAGCCTTAACCTCACTCTGGCCATTCAGTTGTTTCTCACATATGGGTAGAACGCCTTGGGATTTTCCTAAATCCTACCCGCCAAGGCTTTTTCATGCTCCTTTCTAGCTCTTCCAGTCCATTCTTCAGTTCTAAGTAATCCAGAGGCCTAGGCCATGTTCTGGTTGCAATCCAGCCATGGCAGATGGTGGGAAATGAATGCAATAAAAATCTGGAATTAAGAGTCTAATGATGACCAACAAACCATTGTTGATTATTGGAAAAATCCATGAGTGAAGGAAATCTGCTGTCCTTACCTGGTCTGGCCTATATGTGACTCAAGACCCACAGCAATGGCATTCACTCTAAACTCCCCTCTAGGGTAAATGGAGATGAGCAATAAATCCTGGCCTCACCAGCAATGCCTACATCCATTGAATAACAAACATAAATGACAGGAACAGCATCAAGCCCACCTAAAGAGGAGGTGTCAACATAGTGACATTGAAAAACAGCACCACATGCAGGGGTAGAAGGTTCTAGCCAACTTTACAGACGACACAGAAATAGGCAAGGCAGTAAATTGCAATGAGGAAATAAGAACCTAACAAATGAATATACATAGGTTAGGAGAGAGGGCCAAAATGTGGCAGATGGAGTTTAACATGGATAAGTGCAAGGACATGCACTTGGAACAAGCAAATGGGAAGGCGACCTATTATCTTAATGGAAAGAGACTTTGGGGTGCTCTCGTGCAGAGGGATCTAGGTGTACTCATTCGTGAGCCACAGAAAACTAGCATTCAGGTACAGCAGAGAATACAGAAAGTGAATGGAATGTAGGCTTTTATAGCTAAAGGAATAGAATATAAATGTAAGGAAATATTGTTGTAACTAGACAAGGTATTGATGAGTCAAAAAATGTCAGGAAAAGCGTAGCAATTCAGGCAGCATCCCAGGAGCAGGAGAGTTGACATTTTGGGCATAAGCCCTTTGTCAGGAATGTATTAATGTGACCACACCTGGAGTATTGTGGACAGTTTTGGTCCCCTTATTTGTGGAAAGATGTAGTGGCATTGGAGACAGAACAGAGCAGGTTCACTGATCCCAGAGCGGAGAGGTTTGTCAGACGAAGAGAGATTGAACAGTTTAGGCTATAGTGTCTGTAATTTAGAAGAATGAAGGGAGATCAAATTGAGGTATTCAGGATGATAAAAGGAGTGGATAAGATAGATGTGGAGCGAATGCTTCCTCTTGTGGGGCATTCTGGGATGAGATAACATTGTCTTAGGATAAGGGGCAGCAAATTTAAAACAGAGTTGAGGAGAAACTATTTCTCCCAAAGGGTTGTGAGTCTGTGGAACTCACTCCCCTAAAGTGCAACGGATGCTGGAACAGTGAGTAAATTTAAGGAGGAGTAAGACAGATTTGTAATTGGTAATAGGTTGAAGGGATATGGGGAGAAGGCAGGAAAATGGGTGTGAGTACCATATCGGCCTTGATCGAATGGCAGAGCAGACTCGAGGGGCCGAATGGCCCTAATTCTACTCCTATTTCTTATGAACCTAAACAGCAGAAGCAACATGCTATTGAAAGAGCTTGGTGATTCCAAAATCAAACCAATCCTGCTGCATTCAGGCATGAAGTACCCGAGATGGTTAAACAACTACTACAATGAGAGGGCTTCTCCTCAATAATGGGGGAGCCTAGTCAGGGTAAAAGATGAAGTACTTTCATCCACCTTCAGCCAGAAATGAGTGGGTGATCAGTATTGGCCTTCTGCTGAGGTCCTGAGCATCACAGATATCCCTCTGCAATCGATTGACTGCATGTGGAATAATAAATCATTGAAGATAGCGAATTCAGTGAAGGCTATGTGCCCTGACAACATTTCAGCAACGGTTGTGAGGTTGGGTGCTCTGGTACTGGCATGCCCCTCACCAGTACTTTCCAGGACAGCTTTAACACTGGTGTCATAATCCCTGCAACTCCCATGGGGAATCACTGGTTAATCTCCCTGGTAAAAGGTGTTAGCCTGCCCAACTGGAACTCATCACTAGAGCCTTGTCTAAAGCAGAACTATGGACGAAAAAAAGCAAATCTTTCTGGTTATTTTAAAAATCTTTTCTGGTGTTTTTGTTTGCACTTCAGCCCTAGGCTCCTGAGCTTTGGGCATCCGGTCGAGAGGGTGTGGGCAGATCGGAAAGAGATTGTCACTGGTCTGCTCCTGGGCCTGGTCAGGCTGGCAATAAACAGGTCCAAAAAGCGATGTGCCTCTTCCGCATTTGTGTCCAGGTGACCTTCAAGAGGGAGCACAATGCTGTTGAAGCATTTCGAGAGAGGTAGCCCCCGTGGGGGATACGGTGTTTTATTTCTCCTTCCAACTCCATTTTGACCTAGCCCCTTCCCTCTTTCCCTATCACCCCCTCGCTTCTGAAAGTTTGCAGAACCCATAATCGACTTTGCTTGTAAATATTCAATTGGCTACATGAGTGATTACTGGGGGTGGTTACTAGTTTTAAAAAAAGTGGACATGGTGATTTTGGTGGTGGGCAAGTCACTCAGTTGTGTGTGATCCTGATGAAGGGCTTATGCCCGAAACGTCGAATTTCCTATTCCTTGGATGCTGCCTAACCTGCTGTGCTTTAACCAGCAACACATTTTCAGCTGTGTGTGATAACACTTCTGGGTGTAAAGAGTAAAGCACCCAGAACTCTTGTAGTGGTGGTGCCCCTACCTCCTAGCCAGGAGGCCCAGGTTCAAGTCCCACCTGCTCCAGATGTATAACACTTCTGAAGGTGTTCATTAAAAATATCGACTTTGAACGTCTGGTAAACTGGTACCTGCCCTGTATGAAAAAAAGGTTCGAGACAAAAATAACCTGCAGATGCTGGAATCCAAAATAGACAGACAGGAGGCTGGAAGAACACAGCAGGCCAGGGCAGCGTCAGGAGGTGGAGAGGTCAACATTTCGAGCATAACCTTTCTTCAGGACTGGGGGTGGGGATGGGGGGAACAGCAGATAAAGGGGGAGGTGGGGGCAAGATGGTGAAATGGGGTTGGGTGAAGACAGGTAGAGGGTACAACCTGGTTGGTCAATGGGGCGACCTATAGCCCGGAGGACTCAACATTGAGTTCCCCAATTTCAGATAACCTCCATTCCTATCCCCCGACTCCCTTCCCAGCCCCTCCCCCTCCCTGCCACCAACCGGATTCATTCCTACCATTGACCAATCAGGTCGTGCCCTCTACCTGCCTTCACCTATCCCCACTTCACTACCCTGCCCCCGTTACTCCCGTTTTCTGCAGCTCCTTGTACACCCCAGTCCTAAAGAAGGGTTACACCCAAAATGTCGACTTCTCCACCTCCTGACGCTGCTTGGCCCGCTGTGTTCTTCCAGCCTCCTGCCTGTCTATTCTGTATATAAAAAAAAGCAGACCCAGTCCCCTGTAAGGGGCTTTGCATGTCACCTCCTTATTGGCTGCACGGGTGGCAGTTAATAGTTAAAAACAAAAAAAAAAGTCACAGTGATTTGGTGATGGGAAAGTTCTTCAGTTGTGTGTGATAAAGAAAAAAGCAGGTTCAGGGATGGATCTGCTGAACCATCTGTCCCAGGCTGGGACTAGCCTATGTACGTCACGAGGAGTGGCTCTGTTTTGGTGTTCAACAATAAATGATGTTCCTTTCCAATCAGGCTTCCTAATTCATAACAACTACGGTGGCACAGTGGTTAGCACTGCTGCCTCACAGCGCCTGAGACCCGGGTTCAATTCCCGACTCAGGCGACTGACTGTGTGGAGTTTGCACATTCTCCCCGTGTCTGCGTGGGTTTCCTCCGGGTGCTCCGGTTTCCTCCCACAGTCCAAAGATGTGCGGGTCAGGTGAATTGGCCATGCTAAATTGCCCGTAGCCTTGGGTAAGGGGTAAATGTAGGGGTATGGGTGGGTTGCGCTTCGGAGGGTCGGTGTGGACTTGTTGGGCCAAAGGGCCTGCTTTCACACTGTAAGTAATCTAATCTAATCTAAACTGGTATCGGTCAAACCAGGTGGAAAATTGCGCAGGTATGCCCTGTCCAAACAAAAAAACAAGAACAGCACCCTGTCAGTCAGCAAAATGATGGAGGTGCTGTTGACAACACTACCAAGTTGCACTTGCTTATCAATAACCTGCTGTTTGATGTTCATTCTGGCTTCTGCCAGGGCCACTGAGCTTGTGAGCACATTACAGCTTTGGCCCAAAGATGAACGAGAGGGCTCCAGATGTGAGGTGAGAGTGACTGCCCTGGATGTCAAAGGCAGCATTGGGCCAACTGTGACATCAAGGCATTCTGCCAAAACCGAAGCCAGTCGGAATGTGGGGAGAACTCTCTGTGGGTTGGAGTCACGTCAAGCAGAACGTTTGTTGGAGGTCAAACTTCTCAATTCCGGGATGTCAATGCAGATGCTGCACAGAGCAGTGTCAGGAGGCCTCGCCATTTTAAACAAGTTTACCACGGACTTTCCCTCCATTATAAGATCTGAAGTGGGGATGTTCGCTGATCATTGTACAGTGTTCAATATCATTTGTAATTTTGCAAGTGCTCAGGAAGCTCATATACTCATACAGTAATAACGCAATGACATCAAGCCTTGGATTGATAAGCAACAGGTGACACTTACACACACAAATGTCAGGTAATGACCATAAAGCATAGACCAGAGGTAGGCCATTTGGCCCATTAAGTTTGCACCACCATTCAAGATATCCTATCAGATCTCGTAATCTTCAATTCCACTTCCCTGCTTTATCCCTTGCTGATCCAAAATCTGTCTGTCTCTTGAATGTACTTATGGAGTACTGTGTGCATTCTGGTCGCCCTGTAATAGGAAAGAGATTATTAAACTGGTGAGGTTCAGAAAAGATTTACCAGGATGTTGTCAAGAATGAAGTTATATGTAGAGGCTGGATAGATTTACAAGGATGTTGCCAGGGTTGGAGGGTTTGAGCTATAGGGAGAGGCTGAACAGGCTGGAACTGTTTTCCCTGGAATGTCAGATGCTGAGGGATGACCTTATAGAGGTTTACAAAATTATGAGGGGCATGGATGAGGTAAATAGGCAAAGTCTTTTCCCTGGGGTCGGGGAGTCCAGAACTAGAGGGCATAGGTTTAGGGTGAGAGGGGAAAGATATAAAAGAGATCTAAAGGTCAACCTTTTCACACAGAGGGTGGTACAGGTGTGGAATGAGCTGCCAGAGGATGTGATGGAGGCTGGTACAATTGCAACATTCAAGAGGCATCTGGATAGGTATATGAATAGGAAGGGTTTGGAGGGATATGGGCCGGGTGCTGGCAGGTGGGACTAGATTGGGTTGGGATATCTGGTCGGCATGGACAGGTTGGACCGTAGGGTCTGTTTCCGTGCTGTACATCTCTATGACTCTGTGACTGTATGACTGGACTTGTTTCAGTGGAGTACAGGAGGTTGAGGGGTGACCTTATAGAGATTTATAAAATCATAACAGGTATGGATAAGATGCATAGCAAAAGTCTTTTCCTTAAGGTGCTACAGTAGCACATTGGAAATCAAGCCCCACTATTCCCAGAGTTGTTTCTGAAGTTGAAGATTTTAAAGTTTCAGAGAATTTACCCACTTTTCAGACCCAGATTTAAAAAGGACCTGAGGAGGCAACGTTTTTATACAGAGTGTGTGTGGGGTGAACTGCCAGATACAGGTAGTTACAACATTTAAAAGACACTTGGAGAGGTACATGAATAGGAAAGGTTCAGAGATATATGGGCCAAATGTGGGTGGGTGGGACTAGTTTAGTTTGGAAACATGGTTGGTATGGACTGGTAGGACTGAGAGTCTGTTTCTGTGCTGTCTGACTATGACCTATGCTTGACCACTCTCAACATTGTACACATCTTCCCTCACTCCCTCCCACCTATCCTTGCACCCCAGATGACTCACCCTGCATGGCCTCTGCATTACCCACTCACTCAGGATATCTAACCTCTAAGCTCACTCCAGGTGCCACTTGCTCTCAGGGAATCTAACTGGAGGATGAACCCCACAGAGACCTCCATAACTCTTCTCTCAGGGACCTCCCAATGTGGCAGTGCCTTCCAGCCCCACCTTGCCTGCTACCGTCAGTCCAGTGGGTGTCCAGGTCAAAGAGTTGCCTCTCGAAAGGACACACTGATCATGTCTGGACTCAGACTATGTCTGACCTTCTGGGGCCATCAAGGCAAAATAACAAGACCAACAGGCTCCACTATACATAGAGTCAAGATTAGAGTGGTGCTGGAAAAGCACAGCAGGTCAGGCAGCATCCGAGTAGCAGGAAAATCGACGTTTCGAGCAAAACCCTTCAACATACAGCAGGCTTCCTCCATCCCTGCTGCAGAGGGACTGCATGGAGAGGTAGTGGGAGGGAAAGAAATAAGACCCATTGAGGGTTTATTGGTGACACGTCATTGTAAGTAAGTTCTCAGTTCTCTAATTACATGGTCACTTCTCACTATCATATGTTTGTGTATCTCTGTGTATCCACACATGCAACCTTGATAGGACTGAAGGCACCCACCCTTTCACTAGACAAAGTGCCACTGATCAGGGTGTGAAATGATCAGCTGCTGGCAATGGGTGAATTGCAGATGCCCGTGACTTTGGCCAGTAGACTTCAACTTCCCAGTTGCACAGACATTGCTACTGCAAGTCAGGCATTTGTGTGGTACAGTCATCATGTTGTGTCAAGGTCATCATCCTGCAGAAACAGCCAGTAATAGACAGAGCTAAGTCATCCACAATACATCCAGATCTAAGCTCTCTGGTCCTGCCACATCCGGTCGTGAATGGTGGTGGGAAATTAAACAACTCACTAGAGGAGGAGGTTCCACAAATATCCCAACCTCAATGACGGAAGAGTTCAGCACATCAATGTGACAAATAAGGCTGAGGAATTTGTTGCAATCTTCAACTAGATATGATCCATCTCAGCCTCCTCTAATGGTTCCCATCATCACAGATACCAGTCTTCAGTGAGGGGAGATGGTGGGGGAGGGGTGTGTGGAGGGGATGGTAAGGGAAGATGGTCAGAGTGATAAGGAGGGGAAATGGGGTGGGGGGGATAGTGAGGGGAGATGGGGAGGAGGGATGGGGTGATGGTGAGAGGATATGGAACCGATGGAGAGAAGATGGTGAGGGTGAGGGGGATGATGAAGAGAGATGGGGTGGGGCTGTGAGGGTGATGGAGATGGTAATGGGGAAGGGATGGGGTGGCATGATGAGGGGGATGGGGTGAGGGGAGGGTGTGAGGGGTACAAAGTCACAGGACATAAGTTTGAGGAGATGATGGGATGGGGTGATGGTGAGGGGTGGTCAGGGTGATGAGGTGAGGGGGGTGAGCGGTGATGGGGATGGGGTGAGTGAGCTGGGGTGTGGGTGAGGAGGTGGTGAGGATGATGGGGTGGTGGGGTGCACGGGGTGTGGGGTGAGTATGAAGGGATGAGGGGATGGTGTGTGGGTGAAGGTGTATGTGTGAGTGTGTGTGTGGGGTGAGGGGTGATTGTAGGTGGGGTGAGTGTGTGTCTGTAGGGGGTTAAGGAAGTGGTAAGTATGGTGCAGGTGAGTGTGAGGGGTTAAGGGGGGTGAGTGTGAGAGCAGATGAATATGGGACAAGGTGAGTGTGGGGGAGGTGAGTGTAGGAGGATGAGTGTGGGGGGATTAGTGTGGCGGTTAAGGGGGGTGAGCATGGGGGAAGGTGGTGTGGGGGGATAAGTGTGGGGGGCAGGAGTGTCGGGGGAGGGGGGAGAGGGGAAGGTGAGTGTAGGGGGGTGAGCATGGGAGATGGAATGAGGAGGTTAGGGCGAGAGGTGTGAGAGTGGGGTATGAGTGTGGGGGGTGTGATTGTGGGGGGGGTAATTGTGGGAGTGGTGAGTGTGAAGGGTAAGTATGGAAGTAGTGAGGAGGTGAGTGTAGAGGGGGTTGATTGGTGGGTGGTGAGTGTTGGGGAGTGAGGGTGGGTGGTGAGCGTGGGGAGGGATATGAGGGGGTGAGTGGGAGGATGAGGGGGTAATTGCAGTGGGGTTGTGTCAGGGTGTGATTATGGGGGGTTGAGGGGGAGGGGGATTGTGGGGGAGTGAGGGTGGGGAAAGGTGAGTGTGGAGGGTGGGTATGGGGTACTGTGAGGAATGGGGTGAGTATGGGGTGTGAGAGTGGGAGTAGTGATTGGAGGGGTTGGTGAGTATGGGGGTGGGTGAATGTATTGCAGTAAGGGTGGGGAAGTTAGGTTGGAGGGTAAGCATGAGGTTCTGTGGGTAATGGGGTGAGTGTGGGGGTGGGTGAGAGGTCTGAGTATAGGGAGTGATGGGGGTGAGTGTGGAGGGTGAGTATGAGGGGATGTGTACGGGGGCACGAGTGTGGGCAGGTGAGTGCAGGCGGGTGATGTGGGAGTAGGTGAGGGCGATGGGGTGAGTGTTGGGGGGAGTGTGCGTGTGTGAGGTGAGGGGGATAGGGTGAGGCTGGGGGCGTGAGTGTGGGGTTGAGTGTGGAGGGGTGAGGGAAATGCAGTGAGTTGGATGAGTGCAGGGTGAGAGGAGTGGTGAGTGTGGGTGAGTTGCGTGTGGGGGTGTCAGTGTGGGGGGCCAAATGTGAGAGTGGTGAACATGGAGGGGTGTGAAGGGGATAGGGTGAGTGTGGTGGGCTGAGTGTGGGGAGAGTGAGGGGGATGGGGTGGGGGTGATAGGGTGAGGGCGATGGAGTGGGGGGATGGGGTGTAGGGATAGGGTGAGGGGCTGGGGTGTGAAAAGGGTGAGAGTGGGGGAGGGTGAGGGGATGGGGTTGGGGTGAGGGGGCTAGGTTGAGGTGGTGGTAGGGTGGTTGAGGGGGATGGGATGGGATGAAATGGTAGGGTGGGGGGGGTCGGGGAAGTTTGATGGGGATGGATGAGGGAGGAGGAGGGGAGAATGGGATGGAGGAGGGTGAGGGAGGGGAGGGGGAGTGTGGGGGAGACGGTGGGGGGAGTGATAGGGGAATGGAGTGGGAGGGTGAGGGGAATGGGGAGGGTGAGGGGGATGGAGGAGGGTGAGGGGGATGGAGGAGGGTGAGGAGGATGGGGAGGGTGAGAGGGATGGGGGAGGGTGAGGGGGATGGAGGAGGGTGAGGAGGATGGGGGAGGGTGAGGAGGATGGGGAGGGTGAGAGGGATGGGGGAGGGTGAGGAGGATGGGGGGAGATGATGGGGGAGGGGGAGACGATGGGAGACAATGGGGGTGGTGGAGGGAGAGGGAGAGGGGGAGGGTGATGGCATGGGGAATGGGGAGGGTGAGGGGATGGGGAGGGTGAGAGGATGGGGATGGGGAGATTGGAGTGTGAGGGTGATGGGTGAGAGGATGGGGGATGGGGTGGGTGAGGGGGAGGTGTGAGGGTGGGGGTGATGGGGAGGGTGAGAGGATGGGGAAGGGGAGGGTGAGGGGTAGGTGGGAGGGTGAAAGGATGAGGATGGGATGGGGATGGGTGAGGGGAGGGGTTAGGGAGGGTGATGGTGAGTGTGATGGGGGTGGGTGAGGGAGGGTGAGGGGGTGGGGGAGGGTGAGGGGGATGTGTGAGGGGGTGGGGGAGGGAGAGGGGGTGAGGGTGATGGGGGTGGGGGAAGGTGAGGGTGATGGGGGGAGGGGATGGGGAGGGTGGGGGGTGAAGGAGGAGGAGGAGGTGGGGGAGGGTGAGGAAGCGGATTGAACGCGCGCTCTCCGCCAATCAGACGTCGGCGCTTCTGGATGGGGGGCGGGGCCGGCGGCGCCCACGTGACTGCAGCTATTTCCGTTAGTTGTGGCGCGAGGCGGCGGCCATTTTGTTTGAGCGCGAGGAGCCGGAGAGAGCGAGCAGGTACCGGGGGGGCGGGAGAGACCTGGGGGGGTGAGGGACAGAGAGAGACACACACGGGGGTAGGGTGAGAGCCCGGGGGTATGGGTGAGGACCCGGGGGTTGGGTGCCGGGGCGGTCGGGCTGGCAGGCCGAGCCTGGAGCGCGGCCCGGGTGGGTGGGTGGTGAGGGCCACCCCCCCTCAGGCCTGTGTCCCCGGGCCCGCCGTGTGAGAGCTGCCCGCGCCGCGGCTCACCCTCTGCCGTGTCTCAGGGGGAGAGTGTGTGTGAGAGAGCCGGGGGAGTGTGTGGCGATGCTCGGACCCCCCCCCCAGGGCCCTCTCGGGCGGGGCCCGGCCTCCGCCGCCATTTTGTCGGCGGTGAGTGAGAACAAAGAGCGGCGGAGCGTGGGCCCCGAGCCCCGCCCCAGAGACCCCCCCACCCCACCCCGGCGGGCGGCGGCCCTGACAGCCTCCTGATCCCGGGCTCCAGCGCCCCACACTCGGCCTCGGCTGGAATCGGGGGCCACTGTCTCGGCGGCTTATACTCCCCCTCCCCCTCCTCCCACTGTTCATTGATCTGCCCTCCCCCTCCATCTGGGTTTCCCCTCTTCCCCCTCTTCCCCCTCTTCCCCCTCTTCCCCCCCTCCCCCTCTTTCCCCCTCTTTCCCCCTCTTTCCCCCTCTTTCCCCCTCTTTCCCCCTCTTTCCCCCTCTTTCCCCCTCTTTCTCCCCCCCCTCCCCCTCTTTCTCCCCCCTCCCCCTCTTTCTCCCCCCCCTCCCCCTCTTTCTCCCCCCTCCCCCTCTTTCTTTCCCCCCCCCCCTCCACTGTTCATTGATCTGCCCTCTCTTACCCCCTCTGCCCTCCCTCTCCCCACACCCCCCCGTTCATTGATCTGTTCCCTCCCCTCCCCCTCATCATGCCCCCCCTCCCACTGTTCATTGATCTGCCCTCCTTCCCCCTCCACCTGAGTTCCCCCCTCTCTTTCCCCCTCCCCGTTCATTGATCTGCCCTCCCACTTGCTCCTCTTTTCCCCCCCCCCCAACTGTTCATTGATCTGCCCTCGCCCCTTTCCCTCTGCATCTGGGTTTCCCCTCTTACCCCCTCTCTCCTCTTTCTTTCTCTCCCCCCCCCCCCCCCCCCCCCCCCCCCCCCCCTTCCCGTCCGTGAGCTCTGCTTTTTAACCGGCAGTGGTTTTGTTGTGTTAGGTTTGGATAAGTTGGAAGTTGGTACTTTGTTCCCAATTTATTATGAGTCAGGGGTCCGGCCCCTGTGCCCTCAGTGTCATTCCTGCAGCTGAGTCTGTCCAGGGAATAAATCCCTCCGTCTCGTCTTAACTGGGACAAATCCATTCATTTCTGCTGGCTTTTGTGTCAGCGTGAATTAAATTTTCCTGGTTCACATCTGGAGGCAGTTATTGATCCCCCACACAGTTTGGTTTGGGTGGTTTCCTTGTGGCAAACAAATCAGCCTTTCAGGTGAAATATCAGCATGTTGTGTCCAACATCTCATTGGTTTTGACTACAGCATTTTAAGTTAACTGATCCCAATTCCTTCATTTTTAAGGATATCCCTGCTGCATATTCAACTGATTATGTTTTGCTTTAGAGTTTTAAAGCTTTTCCACAGGTACTGGTCTGAAATTACTTGGTCTGTAGTAGTTTCAGGTTTCCTTCTGTGGGATAGTAAGTGTTGTACTACTTTCATTAGACCTTTTCTGTGACTTTAAAGGGCTCAGCAGTGCAACGGACATGTGAAATACAAAGCAATTCCAAACTTGCCTGCAAAGTGCTGTGACTGGATACTGGATTTTCTGCATGATTTGATGTCTATTTAGAACAGATGTCCTTTAATGTCCTCCGTATTGCCGTTATACAGCATTGTTGGATTCCAAATGAATTCTTGAATTATTTAAATGTTCTCATTGTGTTGCCTATTTTGAGTTCTAATGACTGTGTAGAAACTATTGTCTGAACTCGAGGGCCCAAAGAGTTTGTTAACTTGTTGTGTCTTGTGTTCCAGCCATGAATCATGGTTCATGTCCTCTAGACTGCAAGGTGTATGTTGGAAACCTTGGAAATAATGGAAATAAAACTGAGCTTGAGAGATCATTTGGATATTATGGCCCGCTCCGCAGTGTGTGGGTTGCCCGCAATCCACCTGGATTTGCATTTGTTGAGTTTGAAGATCCACGTGATGCTTCGGATGCGGTCAGAGAACTTGATGGAAGGTAATTATTTCTGTCCCTGAAATTATTAGTGTCATTTTCCATATAGCAGTTATTGCACTCCTCTTGCACTCTTCTGAAACGTGCTTCCCAAAACTGATCTGAGAAGCATTAAGATCAATGTGCTATATTTGATGAATGGAGGGAATTTTGTGCACATTTGGAACTGCTCCATCTAATGGCCACAATGAGATTGCAGTGCAGGAGCTGATAAGATGTTAATTACCAAGTGTCCATTTTGTGTGCCTGCGACTTTAATCTTGTCACTTGATGTACTGTAAGTAAAAAATGAGGTCTGCAGATGCTGGAGATCACAGCTGCAAATGTGTTGCTGGTCAAAGCACAGCAGGTTAGGCAGCATCTCAGGAATAGAGAATTCGACGTTTCGAGCATAAGCCCTTCATCAGGAAGCATGGTTAACGCATACAGATTGTGTTACCAGACATACAACAGTGTTAATATCCGTGTTGTAAGCACTGTAATTACTGAAATATTTTAAATTGTACAACTTCTGACCGTTAAAGCATTTTCCAACTGCCTATTCCGAAGCTGTAACCATAAGATTGTGGTTTAGCTATCAGTATTGAAATATTTGTAATTTTCATCCAACACTTTATATTGAAGTGTTCATTTGAGAAGCATACAAGTTGAGCCCATCCAGAATCGAGAGTTGGGTGATGCATAAAACTTTATGCACTATCTTGTATTTTCCACTTTTCAGTTACACGTTGCTATGTGACATGTTACACTGAGCCATGTTTCAATCCTTGCGTCTATACGGAGGATGACCGTTTCTAGCTTATCTCTCCACGCTTCAGGCTCACTCCCTTTATTCCTGATGAAGGGCTCTTCCAGCACCACTAATCCAGAATCTGTAAGGTTATTCCTGATTGAGAGGCTGATTACATACGTGTATTTATGATTAACTGCTTTTAATGTTTGTCATTAAACAAAGTCGGTGCATCATCTATATTGCTCTGCCATTTCAAACTATACTTTTTTTTCAGTTTTCTACTCAGTTGGTTCATCCTAAATCTGCCTTTGGATCTGAGTTTTTTACATGACTGCACTCTTTTTTTTCTTCTTGACTAGAGTTGGCTGGCTGGCTTGGGGTGAGCTATATGATCCAACAAGATTTCGTTTGAGAGCGTAATTCTCAAAACTAGCTAATGAACCAATTTGAAGCCTTTGACCGATCTGATGCCTTGTTCTCTGGTCAATAAATGTCTCCTACATGGGAAATGCTTGGCTTAGATGATGTGGAGCTTTCTGACTGCTGTAGACATGATCGGGTTGTTTGACACTTAATAGATCAGGAATGTTTAGTAATTATGTCTTGCCTTACTTTGCAATCTGAGGCGGTGTCCTTGCTATATTTTAGTGGGTAGTGAACCTGTGGAATTCTCTGATTAAAGGCCAGATCACTGGAGATTAAACGCATTAAGGAATATGGAGTTGAATGACAAAGACTTTACTCTTGTTTTCAGTTTCACTAAATTGGGTAAAGGGGAGGCTGTACTGAACTGAAACCTATTGTCTTTCCATATGTCCCATCATTCTTAATGGATTTGATCACTCTGTCCAAGTTCACTTATTACTTGTGAATAATTATGCTTATGCAAGGTTAGTCTTAGTTTAATTTATTCTTAAAACTTTATTAAGGGATATAAACTCCTTTGATATCTTGTACAGTAGAGGGGGGATGAGTTTCACTGTGACTGGTAACTGACATTGAGGTTGCCAATGGCTTTCATGACTCATCCATCTATGGGGAGTGCAATGGGCAATATTTCAAATCTACACCTGTAGCTTTCTCTTTGCAGGGTGGTGTTTGAGTATGAAGCATTTAATTATTGATTTTCAGGAATCTCTGTGGCTGCCGTGTCCGTGTAGAACTGTCCAATGGTGAGAGACGCATCCGTAATCGTGGCCCACCTCCAGCATGGGCCAGGCGTTCTCGTGAGGATTATCGCCGAAGAAGCCCCCCAGTCCGGCGCAGGTAACAATGCGTGATATTGCTTTTTGATGTAGCTGTGCATGCAAAATTTATTTTTAAAATTTGCTGTAAATGTTTTCCATCTGTGTAATTCATATTTTTGAGCTGTTTGCTTGATGTAACAGCTACTAGTGATGGGCGACATAGTTTTGAACAACAGCCTGAAATTTCCTGATAATGTGTTGAGTTGCTTTTAATATGTATGTACATAGGGAAGAACTCCACATGATCTTTGAGTTCTGTGGTTTGTCAGCAGGGATGTCATGATGAAGGAACTTGTTTCAAAGGCATGTTATCAGTAAGTGTGACTACTTCCATGGCATGCCTGTTGAACATCCAGTTCTCAGTATATGACCATATTCGAGTGGTCCAAGCGGCGAGTAATCTAGGCATGGACTTCTCAAGGCTGTTCAATGCTGTGCTGTTGATTTTAACACTGGTAACTGGCAAATGTGGCTTTTGATGGCTTTGGTTTCCAGTCATGCACCTTGATAATGAACAGTCCATTGTTGGTTATGCACCCAACTACACTGACCTTGCTGTTTAATTACTGTTGGTTGAGCAGTTTCAGCTGTCTGAGTGAAAGGCCTCCTGTTGAGCTGCCTTTTGCAATTGGTTTAGATTGTGCTCTTATATAAGGAGGACACCATGACATCCCTAGCTGCCATGCCCAGTAGATTTTGATTCGTCCTTAAAGCTGGAAGCACACCACATGTAAACGAAGTGGCCTCCCGCTCGTATGTTGTGGTAAGGCTGTTGCCATTTCTGCTTGACGTTGCTGGTCAAAGAGTTTTCACTTTTGCTTATTTTACAGTATCATAAATTGAGCTTTAGTACGAAAGCATTGCTATCGGGAGATCAGAATTGATGAATTCAAGTGTTAGGTTCAATCCATGCTTGAAAAAAACATGTGATTTCCAAACAACTTCAAAGATCCCAAATTAATATTTTGATGAGCTCCTGTGCTCTGATGTAAAGTGAGTGTATAGTTAAACTTTAAGTGAATTATTTTGATAATCATGTTCCACCCCCTGGTCTCGGTGACTTAGTAGCTGTGCACTTTGCTTGTCTGGACAATGAAGTGACTTGTCCTTAGCACGTCAAATGAAAACAATACATGCCAGTTCTGGATCTCCAAGGATCAGTGTTTTCGCACTACTGCAAGAAAACTGGACTCATTGCACCAGCATTCCCTTTTAAGTGGCTCAGTAAAGGTGGAAAGTCTGAGAAAGTTATTCCATGTCCTCAGTCAAGGAAAAATAGCGATTGCCTTTTGAGGGAATGCTGGGGAGGGGGTCTTTGGGTTACTAGAGGTTAAGATAAAGACTTGAGAAATAATTTAAACCATTGATTTCTCGTTATCTGTTATAAAAAGTTAAAATTTAGATTTTCTCTAGTTTGAATAACAGTCTTTATCTGAACCACTGGTTTGCTAAGCTTATTAGTGCAGCCTGAGAGCTTCGCAGGGGGCATTGAGTTGAAATTACTTAGGGGTGCGATGTTGCCTTGTGAACTCCTAATAAGGCATATTACACTCAGACCTGGGGTTCCTTCTGTGGTAGCTTTCTTGTTTGTAATTAAAAGGTAAATGTTTCGTCTTCCCTGGTGTGGGAGAGTTTGCAGACAATTAACTAAGAACGTGTACCTGTCATGGACAGCCCATGGCTGAACGTTGCCTGTTTTAAGCACAGTGTTATAGCACTGATAAATACATTCACATTTATGGTGCAACTGGATTCTTGACATCAACCTTGGCAGTGTTGACACGTTTTGTCCCTGATGGGGTAGGAGTTCTGCTTTCTACAGAGAAGAGCAACTTGCAGGTTAGTGACATTTTTGTGTTTATGTTCAGAAGGAACCCTGATTAATGGATTTATGAATTGCCTAGCATGTTGCTGCATTCTGGCCAGTTGCAATAAGATTGATGCAAAGTGTTAATATGCTTACATATTGCTGTTTTGCATTGTCACTCATCACTAATGGCTAAATTATTTAATAATCAAGATTGGTTTTTACTGATGGCTTGTGTGTTGCACTATTTATTTTTAAAGATGCATTTTTATCCATTTATTTATATATTAATAAAAATGAACCCCCCCTTGCAGAGTCACCATCATGCCTCTTCTCACCACCCTTCGAATCTACATTAGCCAGTCAACTAGCCCTTTCAGCGTCATGTGACCAGCGCGCCCCAATCAGCTTGGCTGGTGTCGGTATCACATGACCAAGGCATGTCCAGTCGTCAGGTTGCACCACCGCCCTTTGGTTCCCAAGCATGCTGTTTCTCAGCCTCTTCTCCAACCATGACCAATCGGCAGCGGCTGCCTCAACTGCCCACACATTTCTGGTCAATCAGCTGTTTACTTTACTCGTTGTCTCCACAACAGCAGCCGAACACTCAGCATTTGTCTCAGCAGCCTTCGACTAAATAAAAAGCAGGAAAAAAACCACTACACCCCCCTCTGCCAACCAAATACCACGCATCTGGCAAACCTTTTCAGCAAATTCTACCTGGCCGTCAGTCCGGCAGCCTCACCTCTCCATTTCTAGCTTGTTGAAAACCAAAAGACTAGTAAGTTTTTCCTGCTTTATACAATAGTCTACTGCTGGTATAATGGAGTAAGCTTTTTGACAAGGTAAAGAGACTACAGTGTTCTGTTAGGTGCTGGCTGTGTAAAGACTGAATTTAACTTTGTTTTTAAGAAGTGTTCGTGTTTAGTAACAGCTAGACTTTTGTACTTGGGTTCTGAAACCATGTTTAAAATTTGTGTAGTGTAACATCCTTGGTTAGGTTGTATAGTTATAAGTTCATGTGGCTCTTGTCACGTGTTTTCAGACCCAGGTGCAAAATATGTCTTAAATTGGGCCAGAGTAACTCTGAAGGGATGTGACATTTGCTGACTGGCAGGTCATAGTCATCGTCTTCTCCATGGGTCTTCTGCTAAATGGTGCAAAATGCAACCTTGGTTCACTAGGAGGCCCAAATTAAGCTTTGATATCAGCCAAAAGCAGGCATTTGCTTCCCTTGAGAGCTGGCCTGGTCCTGGTGATGGAAGCGTAAATGGGGTTGGTGTATTGAAAGTTCTAGGCTAATTGGAATGGATAGTCCTTGGTGCAGAAAAATGCAGCATGGTGGAAAAAATCAGTTGGGAATCAGGTTGTCTTAACTGGCAACTTTTATGCCTGTGAATTGACAATGGCCATATTGTGCCAACTGCCCTGTAGCTATCTTGGTGATATTGATGTCCTAATTGCCTTTTCTCTCTTTAAAACTCGTCCCTGGATTTTTTCCACTATGAGGGTAGTGTACAGTAGTGGCTTGGTCAGCATTGGCTCAGTGCTAATTCTGCACAGTGCTGTTAATTGACTTAACATGGGGAGCACATTTAGCAGTGTAAAAGTACATGAAACCTTAAAAATTCCAGTATTGCAATTGATAATGATAGGGGATTAGTCTTTTGCTGGGTGAGGTGTGTACAGTATTGCCTTCTCACCTCCCAAGCAGCCCCATTGTGGCGTCAAAATGACCGTGGCCTATTGCCTTCAAATTAACATTCTTAGTAAGCCACTACCGTGTGCATTGTCCTCAAATAAGTGAAGATTAATGTCCCAAGTTGAAGGTCCAGAAATCAGATCTACACACATTGCATTGAGATGTCGCATTTGGAGTTTTAGCCAGTTAACCCAAAGAATTGAGCATTAACAGAACACTACCCACGTTGTCTTACATATGTATAATGTATTGCATTGTTATAGTACAGCTTTTATTCTAGAAACACTGCTAAGTTAGAGCTGTTTGTGCACCTTAAGTTGCACCCAGGGATGGAAATGTTAGAGGTCAGTCATGTATACGGGGACCTTTGTCTCTGATCTTTGGAAGCATGTCCACCAAATTAAAATGGTGAATTTAAATGAGCTTTCAGATTGCTCATAGAGGCCATCTGCTGGCAGTCAGTGCCAGCTGCAATTCTGCAGGTGCATTGGGAACAAGATCCTGAATACTTGTTCCTGCCCAGTGCATTTGTTCTAGTTTCCATCCCTGTTTTTAATCCACAGGTTCCATTTAATGCTGTGTTCAGTTAACATATTCTGTTGTAGCCTAGATTATTTTTGAACATTCTCTATTATTGAAGTTGTTTTACACCAATGCAGGGTTCTGTGTGGATTCTTCATGGTGTAGGTCTGTCCAGAGCTGGAATCAACTGATATGGTTTTGTCAGTTTGTTTTGGATTTCCTTGCCCATGCTGATTTTTGTCCCTCTTATGACCCATGAATTAGTTGCAACCTCTTCATTGGGTTTCAAATTTTTCATATTGTCTTTAATAAGAGGTTGCTTCCTGTTTTCAGTGACATGATACATTTGTGATTACATTTTTATTAAATTGATTTTGAAGTATTTCTAGATTTTCATTGATGTCTTGAATGAGATGTGAACCCTGCAGTGGTGTTTGGTCATCTTCAAGCTTCATAGTTATCGTCTTGTAAAGATTAGAATTAAACTGAAGTCAGGTTTTTATGCAGGCGGTTTATTAAATCTGACATATGTTGTGGTATTTAATTGCCATTGCTAGAGAGCTGGGATTATTGGGACCAGCTGTGGTCGAGTAGGATGGTACTTTGTACCGGTCGCTGTTTGTGGACCATCATTTGTTCACCTCCTAACTGGTCTTCCTTCTCACTTCTAGATCCCCACCCCGTCGGAGGAGCTTCAGCAGAAGTAGGAGCAGGTATGAGTCATGTGTTACCATGTTAATCTCAATCCTACATGCTACTCCGACTTCCTTATTGAGTTGGGATTGGCTCCTATTCTAACTCATTTTTCTCAAGCCCCGAAAAATAAATTGTTTGGGATTAATTCAAATAATTCGATAGTTCAAATTATTTTAGCAGATGGTGGGTGGGAAGGCTTGAATGATCATGAACTGTGTAATGTATCATTTTTACATATTTTCTAACCCCTCTGAACAGGTTGCTATACCACATGGAGCAGGTGGAATTTGAGTCTTGGCCTCCTGGCTCAGGAGTATCCGTTCTATCTTTATAACTACCTTCTGAAATTATTTGGCTAAAATAGATTCCGTTGTATCTTAATTGCTTGTTTTGTGAATGTTGAGTCATTATCCTAATGCAGAAGCAGTGGTGAATAGGGTCAGGTGTACAGCAAGCAACCCATTCATACTGACCACATATCTTAAATTAAGGTACTTGACCCATATCCCTTAAATCTTTCCTATTCGTATACTCGTCCAGATCCCTTTTTAAGTCTAATTGTGCCAGCTTCCACCATTTTATTTGGCAGCTCATTCCATGCACACTCTACCCTTTGTGTGAACATTTGTCCCTTTTAATTCTTTCCCCTCACCCTAAACCTGTATTATATCTTTTTGCTCTATCCATGCATTAAGGCATGGCTCCTTATGCTCATCTGGTATGAATTTGGTCCAGCGTGGTGGCTCAGTGTTTAGCACTGCTGCCACACAGCACTTAGGGTCCCACGTACGATTCCAGCCTCTGATGACTGACTGTGGAATTTGCACATTCTCCCCGTGTCTGTGTGGGTTTCCTCCTACAGTCCAAAGATGTACAGGTCAGCTGAATTTCCCATGCTAAATTGCCCATTGTGTTAGGTGCATTAGTCAGAGGGAAATGGGACTGGGTGGGTTACTCTTCGGAGGGTTGGTGTGGACTGGTTGGATGGAAGGCCCTGTTTCCACACTGTAGGTAATCTTAAAAAAAACATGTTGGATCCTCTGGGTAAAATCAGAATGCTTGCCACAGTAGGACTCCAAAGATCTTGTGACCTAATAGCATTCTTGACTTCACCATAGGTCCCTCTCGAGGGATCGTAGGAGAGAGAGGTCCCTGTCCAGGGAGAGGAACCACAAACAATCTCGTTCGTTCTCCAGGTCTCACAGGTAAGTTGGAATGGTGTAAAAACCTGAGTTCCTTTAGTTTTGTTCACTGAGGGGGCAGCAGAGATTAAGAACTCTGTCTGAAAAGGTGATAGTTGAATAAATCCTCATAACATTAGGAAGTTCCCTAATTTGTACTTGGATGTGCTGCGACCTCATGTATAGTTCAAGAACTGGGAAGTGGGTATTAGGCATGAATCATGCCTCATCATGCATAAACGGTCTAATGGCTGTTTTGCTTTATGATTATGGTCCTGATGAATTGTTAATGAATAGTCTGTTCTGGGCTAGCCCAGAATGAAAAAAATGTCTTGTGTTGAAATTTTGGTGGGGTTTTTATGTAATTTTAGTGATGCCTGTAAGAAGCCAGAATACTCGTGAAGCTGGCTGGCTGCTCCTGTATCATGTGGGCAGCGTGCCCCAGTTTGGGGTTTGAAAGGAAGCAATAGAATGTTTTCTAGCTGCCAGGTTTCTAATCTTTTCACTTTTTTTTGTTTTAGCCGCTCCAGGTCAAACGATAGGAAGTAAACCTGAAGCATAGTGGCCTTTGTGAAGATCCATGTACAGACTTCTTGGAGTTGTTAAGAATGTGATTTGCATTTGTTTAATAGACTCGACATGTAGTCCATTGCATTTTTTACCCTATTTTAGCTGTTCATTGTCTTTCTTTTCATGTATTCTATAATGTAACCAGTGAGATTTTCAGATGCAGAAATTGTCAAACTTGTGTGAATTATGGGCAGAGTCATGGTTTTTATCCAGGTAGGATTGTATTGTGGGCAGACCATTGATTGCTTACCTACTGTATTATCCATTGAGGGTTAGTTTTCTTGATTCCATAAGCTTGCCCATCTCCAGCAGATCTGATGGGATCAATATGCCCCCTCCCTAAGCAAACCAGCAGTTTGTTTTTTTATTATTGGCAGATAACACTCTACTTTTAGGCTTGTTAACACAACTTCGTGGTGTTGTGCTGTTTTTTCTTGTGATATGTCACCTGGGGTTATGTGTTTTTTGTGTTCACTGGTTTTTCATATGTTTTCTAATATACCTGCAAACATCTAAATTTTTGCGTTGCTATTTGTAAATCTTGCACTTCATTTGTGGTAGTCAGTTTTGTGCAGTGCTTTGGGATATTACTGGAACAGAAATATGTCGTGAATGCATTAGAGTATTTAAAATATTCTCGTGTTATGAGAAGTGTTCAGACATTCAGTAGGAATACAGTCTTGCAGGCTTTAAGATAATGTGGCTCACTGACTCTTCACATGATTGCAGAATTAAATTGAGGGATTTCGGAAACTGACAATTCTTGCATCCAGTTTATTAACTTTGCCTGCATGAATATCTCAGATGCTGGCTGTAGCTTAAAGTTACTAATTAATTTGCAACATCAGACAAGCTATGTAGAGCTGGTTAGCTTTGAGTTGTGTGCTCATGCCAACCAGTCTTTTGGGCTGCTGTCTCTAGTGCTGGAAATGCTTTTTGTTGAGTCCTTTTTTCACCAGTTACTGCATTGTAAATATTGTATGTGGCTTGCTGCCATTCCCTGACTATCTTGGCCATTGGTGATATAATGAGGAGAAGCTGGAGTGATACAATATTGTCCCTTGTGACCCTGTTCCTGCCTTCACACTGCACCATTTATGTGCTGTTTTGTGACTTTCTTGGAAATAAACTTTGGTTACACAACAGCTTTGGTTATAGTTTCGTCATTTTTGTGACATGCACTTCTGGCAGTTCACCTGCAGTTGAGAAATATGCGATGGGTCAGAATGGAAACCTAACCCCCATAGGTTGACTTGGGTGAGTAGGCAAATGGACTGAGTTGTGAGATGGGAAGCGTGCTGAGGGGGAAGAGGAATGGTTGTGTGTGTTGGGGGAGGGGGTTGAGCAAAGGGGAAGGTTGAGAGGATGAAGTGTGTGTTTTGGGCAAGGTGGAAGAGTTTGGGGTGTAGAATGCATGTGAATAGTTGAGGTTTTGAGGTAGTGTGGGAGTTTGATTGGAAGGAGAGGGCTGAGGAGTAGCTCCTTGATCTAACCAGGTGATGGGTATGAGAGGCTAATGCTAAAGGAATTCAGGCCATCTGAACTGGAAAGAAGTCTTAAAAGCTATGCAATTCAAGAAGGAAAACTCGATTGATTCAATTAAAAAAATTAGAGTTAAGGTAGGAGTGGTATTTCTCTGGGATTGAGCATCTCAAAAAGGTGTTGCTGAGGAAAGGATTGAGCCTATGATTTTGCTGTTTGTGTAAAAGCTTGTGCGGCTATGTCAAAAACTTTGGAAATCTTATGGATGTGTGTGGTAACCCAACTGTGTAATGAATAAAATTACTTGTATGGTCTACAAAACTAATTGATAGTTCCCAAATTTGAGTTTGAGTAGTTCAGTTTGTGAAGTGTTATTATCTTGGGTTTAATTTTCTAAATTGGAATTGGTTTGGTTTTCCACTCCCAATGTGATAAACCCAAGAGAATGCAATGTTTCAGTGCATGGAGTCTTAACAGTTTACTCCCTGCAGTTAAATGTCCATAACCACTTGAACGGTTCTATCTTTGTGTACGGTTTGCTCCACATCTGATTTCTGCACCTTGATTGTATCTTGACTTGGTGTTCCTTTTCTTTGTTATTTGATGTATCCAGTATTTCCCCTTTTGCAAGGTGCTGACTCTTGCTGGGTTGTAGTTTTACCTGCACCCATTCACAGCTCTCATTCTGCTCAAGCTTTGGGGCATTGGAGAGCTGCCTTTATCTTGCCAGCTCAGATCAGGATAATAAATGATGGCTGATGCTTTCATCATACACGGTATTGGTTGCTTGCTGTAGCAGCTCCCCAGTGGATAGCTCTGCATTTGAAGATTTTGGGTATAAGTTCCAAACTGAACAGTTTAACATGATATCTAGGTGTAGTTGAGGAGAATGTATACTTCTGGAGAGGACAGAGCACCTTTTGGTTGAAACATGAAATTGAAATGCACAGATGATTCTGATCCCACTACACTAATAAAGGAGAACAGTGAAGTGCTCTGAACACTGGATAATAACTGTCTCCCCTAAGTGTTGTCACACCTGAGCATCTACACTTTTATTAGAGTGGGGTTCTATCACTTGTTCCAACCAGTAATGTAGATTAGAGTGGTGCTGGAAAAGCGCAGCAGGTCAGGCAGCATTCAAGGAGCAGAACCTTCAACATTTCAGGCAAAAGCTCTTCAGGAAGGGCTTTTGCCCGAAACATCAATTTTCCTGCTCCTCGGAAGCTGCCTGACCTGCTGTGCTTTGCCAGCACCACTCTAATCTAGACTCTGATTTCCAATATCAGCAGTCCTCGCTTTCGCCCAGTCAGTAATTTATCCCTAACAAAAAGCATTACTGTTGCAGGAGTGCAAATGGTCACATTCCCTGTAACAATGACATTTTTCATGGAACAGAAACAGAAATTAGCTAGAAAAGCTTACAGCGTCTGGCAGTATCTGTGGAGGGAAATCCATTAACATTGTGGGTTGAGGGACCCTTCCTCAGAAGAGTTTGCATGTAGTTGTGCACTGAGAACTGGGACAAACCTGACCACAAAAAGGAAACTGCTTTCTCCTGGTTTGATGCATTGGGGATGGAAATTAGAATTGTGGAAAACCCAATACTACTCCACTTCCAATTTAAACAAAATTAAGCCCAGGATAATGTAACTTCACAAATTGAACTGGAAAACAAATATTAGAAAATTAAAGGCCATTAACTTAGCTTTAAAGACCATACATTTCATTTTTTACAGATGGTTACCTTGATATTAGTCACTGTATATCCAAAAGATTTGAGGTGTTTTAATGTAACTGCAAAACCGTCACCGGACCTGAAGCATTAATTTCACTCCACTGATGCAGCCAGACCTGCTGAAGTTTTCCAGCATTGGCAGTTTTTTAATTCATGGAAACCTGTTTGTATGTGAGAACTTTTAGAAGTTTTGAAGGTTAAGAAAATGTTAGACATTGAAGATGTGTCCTTTTGATTTCTTCCTCTTTACTTAACTTGAATGCAGCTTAACAAAGCAGGCAGGCAGGAGCAGAATGAATCTCTGACGAGGACTAAAAGATCAGACAAGAGCGTGAAGACAAACGCCTGCTCATAGTTGACAAAGTGACTTGGACAATAATGTTAATCATTGCACTATTACATATTCAACATCATTCTTAAAAGTTTTATCTTCATCTTTTATATTTTAGTATGCCTCACTGACTAACAGATTAATTGTTACATGTTGTAACAATTAATGGTTTAGCAATTGTACAACATTTAAAAATGTCTCAACCTGAAACATTTTGTACAAAAATATCAGCCTACTAGAGTGACGACCATGTACTGACTGCAAACGCACTCTGGGACAACTTAAGTTACCACTCCCCCAAGGCCATCCCAATCTCTAAGTATCAAACTGTGACACCTCTGGTTTATGGTCCCTGTACAATCTGAGAGAGAATTTGTTAATAATTCAATGCACAGAATTCAAATATTTCGCAGGCACCATATTTTCACTCTTCTGTCATTGACAGTCGTCGTCTTCTGGTCTACTTAACAACGGTTTGAATAGTAATGAATGTATCATCTTAGCTGAAGGATCAGGGGAGGGCACAATTACCAGGGTGTTATGTTTCCCTTTAAGATTAACTACCTGGAATTTGGTTAATAAGAGACCAGAGGCTGTGCCTACCAGTAAGGCAGGTAGGAGTGTCAGGCAGTAATACTGAGCTCCCCTTTTGAGCTTGTTGAACAAGTTTGAGATTCTTACTCCCCATACAGGTGAGAGTGGGGCTTTGGGATTGACTATAGCAGTGTGGTGCAGGGAGGTAAGAGAAGTGTGGATGTATTCAGGGATAGGATAGTCAGGAGAATAGACACTAATTTTGGCTAGGGCCACATATTCTGAAGGCTGTTCCCTGCTTGGTGCCCAGGTTAAGGATATCTCATCTGGACTGCTGAAGGTCATGGAGTGGGCGGGGAAAGACCTAGTTGTCATGGTGCATGTAGGGTCTGAATGATGTCAATGGAAAGAGGTTCTGCTGTGGGAGAATGAGCAGTTAGGGCGCAATAACAAATCACAACCACAAAATGATCTCCGCATTACACCCTGAGCTGCCAGCAACCTTGCACGTGATCAACAAACCGGGGAAGGAGGGAGCTGTTCCAAGGGCTTGTTCTCCACCTGAATTATGCTGGGCCTGAAGTCCTGACAAATTTCATAACTGGGTTTTAAACTCAATAGTGGGGTGGGGGTGGGCTCAATTGCATGGATAAATTTTGGAAAGGTGAAAGGAGGGGAACTGAACAGGTCCTTCCCACCAGTTTTCGTAGTGGGAGACACCAGCTGTATACCAAAACCTCAAGCAAATTGGATCAGAGGTGAGTGTGATGGCCATCGTTGAGAATCGCTGGGGATGCTGAAAGATTTGAAGGTGGATAAATTACCTGGACCAGATGGGCTAAACCCCAGAGTCCTGAAGCAGACAACTGAGCAGATTGTAGACGCGTTGGTGATGTTACAGGAATCACTGGAGTTGGAGAGGGTCCCAGAGTATTTGGAAGTGCATGATGAAATAGGGCTGAATCAGCATGGGTTTGTCAAGGGGAGGTTACATCTGCCAATTCTGTTAAGATTTCTTGAGAAGGTAGTTGATGTGACCAATTTAGATTTTCAGAAGGCTTTGACAAAGTACTCGACAGGAGGCTGCTAGATAAGATATGAGCCATACAGTTAGGGGCAGGCTACTGGTGTGGGTAAGGGATTGGCTAACTGGCAGAGATTGGGGATACAGGATGGCAGCCCTATTGGAGTTCCACAGGGTGAATGTTGGGACCAAAATAATTCATGTTTGACATGAATGGTCAGGATGAAGGAACTGACTGCATTGTTGCTGGGTTTGCAAATGCCACAAAGGTGGGTAGAGGGACAGGTGCTGACAAAGTGGGGTGGCCGGACCCCCTCAAAACATGTGCCATCCTACCTGCTTGAGCCATCCCAGATTTCCGTCAGCGGTGACCCACCAGTGGCTTCTCTGTGCCCAGATTGGGCTTCACTTTCCAAGCACCAGAAGACATGGGAGGACAGCGTCAGGCACTCCCAGCAGGCTCCCTCTGTCACCATACCCATCCATTCCAGGACTCCAGCTATGTGCAGGTCCTCAACTTGCAGCCTGTCTATTGAAAGCAACAACCCCCCCTCCCCCACCTTTACCAAGGCATTGATGTTTGGTGAGCAGTTTGTAAGGGGAACCGGGAGGGGAATAGATGATGTAAACTATCGGAGCAGAACTTTATTCAGCCAATCATGTCAGCTTCGCCATGCATCGAGAACACGGGGTAGCTGAGAATCCTCCACTCCGCTTCTGTGCCTTCTCCTCAGAATTCTCAGTTCCTTCGGTGATTAAAAATCTGTCTTATCTCAGCCTTGAATGCACTCAATGCCCCAGCTGTGTCAGCCGTCTGCTATAAGAATTCCACAGATTCACCACCGTCTAAGAGGCGAAAGTTCTCCTCATCTGTCTGAAATGTGCAGACCTTCTTTCTGAGATTATTCCCTCTGGTCCTAGACTGTCCCAGAAGGATAAGCAGCCTCCCCTCTATCCTGCAAAGACCCAACGAGCCTTGTGTGTTTAATAAGATCACCAATCATTCTCCTAAACTCCAATGAGCACAGGCTCAACCTACTCAACCCCTCCTCATAAGCCAGTGCCTCCATCCCCCGAATCAGTTGAGTGAATCTTGCCTAGCCTACCTCCAATCAGTGATGTCTCTCTCCCTCACTGTTCAAACAAAAGCACTAGTGTCAATCCGACACAATCAGACGGTGACTCATCACTTCATGAAGAAGTCCTGGCATTGCAAGTGTCACAAAGTGTTGATAGGAATTCTGGCAATGAACTGTTTATTAGAAATAGGAACTGATAGAAATCACATTAACCTGTTACAAAGCGAGAGAGTGACATCTACAGCGAGTTTCTTCATTGCAACTGCGCATCATAATTTATATAGACACCTCTACTACCCGGTCCACACAGACTGTACTGATGGCACACACGTACAGGCTATAAGACTGTGTTCCCCTGTGCACTCTGTGCAGACTGCAGCCTGTTTTCCTGTGTACACTCGGCTGTCCGTGTTCACGTGTGCGTCCCACAGTCCGCGTTCCCGTGTGCGTCCTACTGTCCGTGTTCCCATGTGCACCCTGCAATCCATGTTCCCGTGTCCACCATGCAGTCCGTGTTCCCGCGTGCGCCCTGCAATCTGTACCCGTGTACGCCCTGCAGTCTGTGTTCCCGTGTACACCCCGCAGTCCATCTTCCCGTGAACACGGACTGTAGGGCGTACATGGGAACACGGACTGCGGGATGTACACGGCAACATGAATGCGGGGTGCACACGGGAGCACAGACAGCAGGGCGTACACGGGAACACGGACTGCAGGGCGTTCCCGTGTGTACGCTGCAGTCCGTGTTCGCGTGTGCACGCTGCAGTCCGTGTTCCCATGTGCACGCTGCAGCCCGTGTTCCCGTGTGCGCCCTCCAGCCCGTGTTTCCGTGTGAACCCTCCAACCCGTGTTCCCGTGTGCATCCTGCTGTTGCGTTCCCGTGTGCTTCCTACGTTCCGCGTTCCCGTGTGCTTCCTACGTTCCGCGGTCCCGTGTGCGTCCTACGTTCCGCGGTCCCGTGTGCGTCCTACTGTCCGCGTTCCCGTGTGCACCCTGCAATCCATGTTCCCGTGTCCACCATGCAGTCCGTGTTCCCGAGTGCACCCTGCAATCTGTGTACCCGTGTACGCCCTGCAGTCTGTGTTCCCATGTACACCCTACAGTTTGTTTTCCCGTGTACACCCCGCAGTCCATCTTCCTGTGAACACGGACTGTAGGGTGCACACGGGAACACAGAGTGCGGGGTGTACACGGGAACACAGACAGCAGGGCGTACACGGGAACACGGAGTGCGGGGTGTACACGGGAACATGGACTGCAGGGCGTTCCCGTGTGCGCCCTGCAGCCCGCGTTCCCGTGTGCGCCCTGCAGCCCGTGTTCCCGTGTGCGCCCTGCTGCCCGCGTTCCCGTGTGCGTCCTGCAGTCTGTGTCCCCGTGTGTGTCCGGGAGTCTGTGTGTCCAGAAGTCCATGTTCCCGTGTGCGCCCTTCAGTCCGTGTTCCCATGTGCATCCTGCAGTCTGTGTTCGCGTGTGCAGCCTGTGTTCCCATGTTCATTCTGCAGTCCGTGTTCCCGTGTTCCCGTGTATGCCCTGGAGTCCGTGTTCCCGTGTGCGCCCTGCAGTCCGTGTTCCCGTGTGCATGCTGCAGTCCGTGTTCCCGTGTGCGCCCTGCAGTCCGTGTTCCCGTGTGCATGCTGCAGTCCGTGTTCGCGTATGCCCGCTGCAGTCCGTGTTCCCCTGCAGCCCGTGTTCCCGTGCGCGCCCTGCAGCCCGTGTTCCCGTGTGCGCCCTGCAGCCCGTGTTCCCGTGTGCGCCCTGCAGCCCGTGTTCCCGTGTGCGCCCTGCAGCCCGTGTTCCCGTGCGCGCCCTGCAGCCCGTGTTCCCGTGCGCGCCCTGCAGCCCGTGTTCCCGTGCGCGCCCTGCAGCCCGTGTTCCCGTGCGCGCCCTGCAGCCCGTGTTCCCGTGCGCGCCCTGCAGCCCGTGTTCCCGTGCGCGCCCTGCAGCCCGTGTTCCCGTGCGCGCCCTGCAGCCCGCGTTCCCGTGCGCGCCCTGCAGCCCGCGTTCCCGTGCGCGCCCTGCAGCCCGCGTTCCCGTGCGCGCCCTGCAGCCCGCGTTCCCGTGCGCGCCCTGCAGCCCGCGTTCCCGTGCGCGCCCTGCAGCCCGCGTTCCCGTGCGCGCCCTGCAGCCCGCGTTCCCGTGCGCGCCCTGCAGCCCGCGTTCCCGTGCGCGCCCTGCAGCCCGCGTTCCCGTGTATACCTTGCAGTCCGCGTTCCCGTGTATACCTTGCAGTCCGTGTTCCCGTGTGCGCCCTGCAGCCCGCGTTCCCGTGTACACCCTACAGTTTGTTTTCCCGTGTACACCCCGCAGTCCATCTTCCTGTGAACACGGGCTGTAGGGTGCACACGGGAACACAGAGTGCGGGGTGTACACGGGAACACGGAGTGCGGGGTGTACACGGGAACATGGACTGCAGGGCGTACCCGTGTGCGCCCTGCAGTCCGTGTTCCCGTGTGCGCCCTGCAGTCCGTGTTCCCGTGTGCGTCCTGCAGCCCGCGTTCCCGTGTGCGTCCTGCTGCCCGCGTTCCCGTGTGCGTCCTACAGTCCGCGTTCCCATGAACACGGACTTTAGGGTGCACACGGGAACATGGACAGCAGGGCGTACACGGGAACACGGACTGCGGGGTGTACACGGCAACATGGTGTGCGGGGTGTCCACGGGAACGCAGACTGCAGGGTGCACACGGGAGCACAGACAGCAGGACGTACACCAGAACACGGAGTGCGGGGTGTACACGGGAACATGGACTGCAGGGCATACCCGTGTGCACCCTGCAGTGTGTGTTCCCGTGTATTCCCTGCATTCCATGTTCCCGTGTGCGTCCTACTGTCCGTGTTCCCATGTGCACCCTGCAGTCTGTGTTCCCGTTTGCATCCTGCTGTCCGTGTACCCGTTTGCGTCCTGCAGTCTGTGTTCCCGTGTACGCCCTGCAGTCTGTGTTCCCGTGTACACCCCGCTGTCCGTGTTCACGTGTACGCCCTACTGTCCGTGTACTCGTGTGCACCCTGCAGTCCGTGTTCCCATGTGCGTCGTACTGTTCGTGTTCCCATGTGCGTCGTACTGTTCATGTTCCCGTGAGCGTCCTACTGTCCGTGTTCCCATGTGCGCCCTGCAGTCTGTGTCCCCGTGTGTGTCCGGGGGTCCGTGTGTCCAGAAGTCCGTGTTCCCGTGTGCGCCCTTCAGTCCGTGTTCCCATGTGCACCCTGCAGTCTGTGTTCGCGTGTGCAGCCTGTGTTCCCATGTTCACTCTGCAGTCCGTGTTCCCGTGTGCGTCCTGCAGTCCGTGTTCCCATGTGTGTGCTGCAGTCCGTGTTCCCGTGTGCGTGCTGCACTCCGTGTTCCCCTGTGCGTCCTACTGTCCATGTTCCCGTGTGCACCCTACACTCCATGTTCCCGTGTACACCCTGCAGCCTGTGTTCCCGTGTGCGCCCTGCAGCCTGTGTTCCCGTGTGCGCCCTGCAGCCTGTGTTCCCGTGTACACACTGCAGTCCGTGTTCTCGTGTGTGCCCTGCAGGCTGTGTTCCCGTGTACACCCTGCAGCCTGTGTTCCTGTGTATACCTTGCAGTCTGTGTTCTCGTGTACACGCTGCAGTCCGTGTTCGCCCTGCAGCCTGTGTTTCCATGTACACCCTGCAGCCCGTGTTCCGGTGTGCGCCCTGCAGCCCGCGTTCCCGTGCGTGCCCTGCAGCCCACGTTCCCGTGCGCGCCCTGCAGCCCGCGTTCCCGTGTGTGCCCTGCAGCCTGTGTTTCCATGTACACCCTGCAACCGTGTTCCCGTGTGCGCCCTGCAGCCCGCGTTCCCGTGTGCGCCCTGCAGCCCGCGTTCCCGTGTACACCCTACAGTTTGTTTTCCCGTGTACACCCCGCAGTCCATCTTCCTGTGAACACGGGCTGTAGGGTGCACACGGGAACATGGAGTGCGGGGTGTACACGGGAACATGGACTGCAGGGCGTACCCGTGTGCACACTGCAGTCCGTGTTCCCGTGTGCGCCCTGCAGTCCGTGTTCCCGTGTGCGCCCTGCAGTCCGTGTTCCCGTGTGCGTCCTGCAGCCCGCGTTCCTGTGTGCGTCCTGCTGCCCGCGTTCCCGTGTGCGTCCTACAGTCCGCGTTCCCATGAACACTGACTGTAGGGTGCACACGGGAACATGGACAGCAGGGCGTACACGGGAACACGGACTGCGGGGTGTACACGGCAACATGGTGTGCGGGGTGTCCACGGGAACGCAGACTGCAGGGTGCACACGGGAGCACAGACAGCAGGATGTACACCAGAACACGGAGTGCGGGGTGTACACGGGAACATGGACTGCAGGGCATACCCGTGTGCACCCTGCAGTGTGTGTTCCCGTGTATTCCCTGCATTCCATGTTCCCGTGTGCGTCCTACTGTCCGTGTTCCCATGTGCACCCTGCAGTCTGTGTTCCCGTTTGCGTCCTGCTGTCCGTGTTCCCGTGTGCATGCTGCAGTCCGTGTTCGCGTATGCCCGCTGCAGTCCGTGTTCCCCTGCAGCCCGTGTTCCCGTGCGCGCCCTGCAGCCCGTGTTCCCGTGTGCGCCCTGCAGCCCGTGTTCCCGTGTGCGCCCTGCAGCCCGTGTTCCCGTGTGCGCCCTGCAGCCCGTGTTCCCGTGCGCGCCCTGCAGCCCGTGTTCCCGTGCGCGCCCTGCAGCCCGTGTTCCCGTGCGCGCCCTGCAGCCCGTGTTCCCGTGCGCGCCCTGCAGCCCGCGTTCCCGTGCGCGCCCTGCAGCCCGCGTTCCCGTGCGCGCCCTGCAGCCCGCGTTCCCGTGCGCGCCCTGCAGCCCGCGTTCCCGTGCGCGCCCTGCAGCCCGCGTTCCCGTGCGCGCCCTGCAGCCCGCGTTCCCGTGCGCGCCCTGCAGCCCGCGTTCCCGTGCGCGCCCTGCAGCCCGCGTTCCCGTGTATACCTTGCAGTCCGCGTTCCCGTGTATACCTTGCAGTCCGTGTTCCCGTGTGCGCCCTGCAGCCCGCGTTCCCGTGTACACCCTACAGTTTGTTTTCCCGTGTACACCCCGCAGTCCATCTTCCTGTGAACACGGGCTGTAGGGTGCACACGGGAACACAGAGTGCGGGGTGTACACGGGAACACGGAGTGCGGGGTGTACACGGGAACATGGACTGCAGGGCGTACCCGTGTGCGCCCTGCAGTCCGTGTTCCCGTGTGCGCCCTGCAGTCCGTGTTCCCGTGTGCGTCCTGCAGCCCGCGTTCCCGTGTGCGTCCTGCTGCCCGCGTTCCCGTGTGCGTCCTACAGTCCGCGTTCCCATGAACACGGACTTTAGGGTGCACACGGGAACATGGACAGCAGGGCGTACACGGGAACACGGACTGCGGGGTGTACACGGCAACATGGTGTGCGGGGTGTCCACGGGAACGCAGACTGCAGGGTGCACACGGGAGCACAGACAGCAGGACGTACACCAGAACACGGAGTGCGGGGTGTACACGGGAACATGGACTGCAGGGCATACCCGTGTGCACCCTGCAGTGTGTGTTCCCGTGTATTCCCTGCATTCCATGTTCCCGTGTGCGTCCTACTGTCCGTGTTCCCATGTGCACCCTGCAGTCTGTGTTCCCGTTTGCATCCTGCTGTCCGTGTACCCGTTTGCGTCCTGCAGTCTGTGTTCCCGTGTACGCCCTGCAGTCTGTGTTCCCGTGTACACCCCGCTGTCCGTGTTCACGTGTACGCCCTACTGTCCGTGTACTCGTGTGCACCCTGCAGTCCGTGTTCCCATGTGCGTCGTACTGTTCGTGTTCCCATGTGCGTCGTACTGTTCATGTTCCCGTGAGCGTCCTACTGTCCGTGTTCCCATGTGCGCCCTGCAGTCTGTGTCCCCGTGTGTGTCCGGGGGTCCGTGTGTCCAGAAGTCCGTGTTCCCGTGTGCGCCCTTCAGTCCGTGTTCCCATGTGCACCCTGCAGTCTGTGTTCGCGTGTGCAGCCTGTGTTCCCATGTTCACTCTGCAGTCCGTGTTCCCGTGTGCGTCCTGCAGTCCGTGTTCCCATGTGTGTGCTGCAGTCCGTGTTCCCGTGTGCGTGCTGCACTCCGTGTTCCCCTGTGCGTCCTACTGTCCATGTTCCCGTGTGCACCCTACACTCCATGTTCCCGTGTACACCCTGCAGCCTGTGTTCCCGTGTGCGCCCTGCAGCCTGTGTTCCCGTGTGCGCCCTGCAGCCTGTGTTCCCGTGTACACACTGCAGTCCGTGTTCTCGTGTGTGCCCTGCAGGCTGTGTTCCCGTGTACACCCTGCAGCCTGTGTTCCTGTGTATACCTTGCAGTCTGTGTTCTCGTGTACACGCTGCAGTCCGTGTTCGCCCTGCAGCCTGTGTTTCCATGTACACCCTGCAGCCCGTGTTCCGGTGTGCGCCCTGCAGCCCGCGTTCCCGTGCGTGCCCTGCAGCCCACGTTCCCGTGCGCGCCCTGCAGCCCGCGTTCCCGTGTGTGCCCTGCAGCCTGTGTTTCCATGTACACCCTGCAACCGTGTTCCCGTGTGCGCCCTGCAGCCCGCGTTCCCGTGTGCGCCCTGCAGCCCGCGTTCCCGTGTACACCCTACAGTTTGTTTTCCCGTGTACACCCCGCAGTCCATCTTCCTGTGAACACGGGCTGTAGGGTGCACACGGGAACATGGAGTGCGGGGTGTACACGGGAACATGGACTGCAGGGCGTACCCGTGTGCACACTGCAGTCCGTGTTCCCGTGTGCGCCCTGCAGTCCGTGTTCCCGTGTGCGCCCTGCAGTCCGTGTTCCCGTGTGCGTCCTGCAGCCCGCGTTCCTGTGTGCGTCCTGCTGCCCGCGTTCCCGTGTGCGTCCTACAGTCCGCGTTCCCATGAACACTGACTGTAGGGTGCACACGGGAACATGGACAGCAGGGCGTACACGGGAACACGGACTGCGGGGTGTACACGGCAACATGGTGTGCGGGGTGTCCACGGGAACGCAGACTGCAGGGTGCACACGGGAGCACAGACAGCAGGATGTACACCAGAACACGGAGTGCGGGGTGTACACGGGAACATGGACTGCAGGGCATACCCGTGTGCACCCTGCAGTGTGTGTTCCCGTGTATTCCCTGCATTCCATGTTCCCGTGTGCGTCCTACTGTCCGTGTTCCCATGTGCACCCTGCAGTCTGTGTTCCCGTTTGCGTCCTGCTGTCCGTGTACCCGTTTGCGTCCTGCAGTCTGTGTTCCCGTGTACGCCCTGCAGTCTGTGTTCCCGTGTACACCCCGCAGTCCGTGTTCACGTGTACGCCCTACTGTCCGTGTACCCGTGTGCACCCTGCAGTCCGTGTTCCCATGTGCGTCGTACTGTTCGTGTTCCCGTGAGCGTCCTACTGTCCGTGTTCCCATGTGCGCCCTGCAGTCTGTGTCCCCGTGTGTGTCCGGGGGTCCGTGTGTCCAGAAGTCCGTGTTCCCGTGTGCGCCCTTCAGTCCGTGTTCCCATGTGCACCCTGCAGTCTGTGTTCGCGTGTGCAGCCTGTGTTCCCATGTTCACTCTGCAGTCCGTGTTCCCGTGTGCGTCCTGCAGTCCGTGTTCCCGTGTGCGTCCTGCAGTCCGTGTTCCCGTGTGCGTCCTGCAGTCCGTGTTCCCATGTGTGTGCTGCAGTCCGTGTTCCCGTGTGCGTGCTGCACTCCGTGTTCCCCTGTGCGTCCTACTGTCCATGTTCCCGTGTGCACCCTACACTCCATGTTCCCGTGTATGCCCCGCAGTCCTTGTTCTGTGTGCACCCTGCCATCTGTGTTCCCGTGTACGCCCTGCAGTCCGTGTTCTGTGTGCACCCTGCCGTCTGTGTTCTTGTGTGCATCTTGCAGTCCGTGTTCCCGTGTGCGTCCTGCTGCCCGTGTTCCCGTGTATGCCCTGGAGTCCTTGTTCCCGTGTATGCCCTGGAGTCCTTGTTCCCGTGTGCGCCCTGCAGTCCGTGTTCCCATGTGCATGCTGCTGTCCGTGTTCGCGTATGCCCGCTGCAGTCCGTGTTCCCGTGCACGCCCTGTAGTCCATGTTCCCGTGCGCGCCCTGCAGTCCGTGTTCCCGTGCGCACCCTGCAGTCCGTGTTCCTGTGCACGCCCTGCAGCCCGTGTTCCCGTGTGCGCCCTGCAGTCTGTGTTCCCGTGTATGCCCTGCAGTCTGTGTTCCCGTGTATGCCCTGCAGTCTGTGTTCCCGTGTACGCCCTGCAGTCCGTGTTCCCGTGTGCGCCCTGCAGCCCGCGTTCCTGTGTGCGCCCTGCAGCCCGCGTTCCTGTGTGCGCCCTGCAGCCCGCGTTCCCGTGTGCGCCCTGCAGCCCGCGTTCCCGTGAACACCCCGCAGCCTGTGTTCCCATGTGCATCCTGCAGTCTGTGTTCCCGTGTGCGTCCCAGTCGGTGTTCCCGTGTGCGTCCCAGTCTGTGTTCCTGTGTATACCCTGCAGCCTGTGTTCCCGTGTCCACCATGCAGTCCATGTTCCCGTGTGCACCCTGCAGTCTGTGTTCCCATGTACACCCTTCAGTTTGTTTTCCCGTGTACACACCGCAGTCCGTGGTCCTGTGTACGCCTTGCAGTCTGTGTCCCCGTGTGTGTCCGGGATTCCGTGTGTCCAGAAGTCCGTGTTCCCGTGTGCGCCCTTCAGTCAGTGTTCCCATGTGCACCCTTCAGTCCGTGTTCCCATGTTCACCCTGCAGTCCGTGTTCCCATGTTCACCCTGCAGTCCGTGTTCCCATGTTCACCCTGCAGTCCGTGTTCGCATGTTCACCCTGCAGTCCGTGTTCCCATGTTCACCCTGCAGTCCGTGTTCCCGTGTGCGTCCTGCAGTCCGTGTTCCCATGTGTGTGCTGCAGTCCGTGTTCCCATGTGCGTGCTGCACTCCATGTTCCCGTGTGCGTCCTACTGTCCATGTTCCCGTGTATGCCCTGCAGTCCTTGTTCTGTGTGCACCCTGCCATCTGTGTTCCCGTGTACGCCCTGCAGTCCGTGTTCTGTGTGCACCCTGCCGTCTGTGTTCTTGTGTGCATCTTGCAGTCCGTGTTCCCATGTGCGTCCTGCTGCCCGTGTTCCCGTGTATGCCCTGGAGTCCTTGTTCCCGTGTATGCCCTGCAGTCCGTGTTCCCGTGTGCGCCCTGCAGTCCGTGTTCCCGTGTGCATGCTGCAGTCCGTGTTCACGTATGCCCGCTGCAGTCCGTGTTCCCATGCGCACCCTGCATTCCGTGTTCCAGTGTGCGTCCTGCAGCCCGTGTTCCCGTGTACGCCCTGCAGTCCGTGTTCCCGTGTACGCCCTGCAGTCCGTGTTCTCGTGTGTGCCCTGCAGTCCGTGTTCTCGTGTGTGCCCTGCAGTCCGTGTTCTCATGTGTGCCCTGCAGCCTGTGTTCCCGTGTACACCCTACAGCCTGTGTTCCCGTGTACACCCTGCAGCCTGTGTTCCCGTGTACACCCTGCAGCCTGTGTTCCCCTGTATACCTTGCAGTCTGTGTTCTCGTGTACACGCTGCAGTCCGTGTTCCGTGTGTGCCCTGCAGCCTGTGTTTCCGTGTACACCCTGCAGCCCGCGTTCCCGTGTGCGCCCTGCAGCCCGCGTTCCCGTGTGCGCCCTGCAGCCCGCGTTCCCGTGTGCGCCCTGCAGCCCGCGTTCCCGTGTGCGCCCTGTAGCCCGCGTTCCCGCGTGCGCCCTGCAGCCCGCGTTCCTGTGTGCGTCCTACAGTCCGCGTTCCCGTGAACACGGACTGTAGGATGCACACGGGAACATGGACAGCAGGGCGTACACGGGAACACGGACTGCGGGGTGCACACGGGAGCACAGACAGCAGGGCGTACACCGGAACACGGAGTGCAGGTGTACACGGGAACATGGACTGCAGGGCGTACCCGTGTGCACCCTGCAGTGTGTGTTCCCGTGTATTCCCTGCATTCCGTGTTCCCGTGTGCGTCCTACTGTCCGTGTTCCCATGTGCACCCAGCAGTCTGTGTTCCCGTTTGCGTCCTGCTGTCTGTGTACCCGTTTGCGTCCTGCTGTCTGTGTTCTGTGTGCGTTCTACTGTCCGTGTTCCCATGTGCACCCTGCTGTCCGTGTTCCCATGTGCGTCCTACAGTCCGTGTTCCCGTGTGCGTCCTACAGTCCGTGTTCCCGTGTGCGTCCTACAGTCCGCGTTCCCGTGTGCACCCTGCAATCCATGTTCCCGTGTCCACCATGCAGTCTGTGTTCCTGTGTGCACCCTGCAATCTGTGTACCTGTGTACGCCCTGCAGTCTGTGTTCCCATGTGTACCCTTCAATTTGTTTTCCCGTGTACACCCCGCAGGGAACACGGACTGCAGGGTGCACACGGGTACACGGACTGCAGGATATACATGGGAACTCAGACTGCAGGGAATACACGGGAACACCCACTAGGGTGCACACGGGAACACAGACTGCAGGGCGTACCCGTGTGCACCCTGCAGTGTGTGTTCCCATGTATTCCCTGCAGTCTGAGTTCCCATGTATATCCTACAGTCCGTGTTCCCGTGGGCGTCCTACTGTCCGTGTTCCCATGTGCACCCTGCAGCCCGTGTTCCCGTGTGCACTCTGCAGCCCGTGTTCGCGTGTGCACCCTGCTGTCCGTGTTCCCGTGTGCACCCTGCTGTCCGTGTTCCCGTGTGCACCCTGCAGCCTGTGTTTCCGTGTACACCCTGCAGTCTGTGTTCCCGTGTGCACCCTGAATGGTCAGGATGAAGGAACTGACTGCATTGTTGCTGGGTTTGCAAATGCCACAAAGGTGGGTAGAGGGACAGGTGCTGACAAAGTGGGGTGGCCGGACCCCCTCAAAACATTTCAAGAAAGTAGCCCGGGCCCTAACTTTGCGAGTTGATTTAAGCAGGTGTAAAGTGGATCTCCCAGGAGTGATGCAGCTGGCCCAGCCACTTAGTTTTAAACAAAAAAATTTATTTGCAAGATTTCTGAATGAAACACAAACAAAAGAGCACAATATGGAATAACAACCTGTCTGAAATCTCAACGTAATGATGCTGTTACAAATTCCTGCAATAATCTCCATAAACACCCCTTGGCAAGAAAGGTAAAATCAAACACTGGGTCATTGCACGAGGAAAGGATGGCAGAGAGATTCATGGGACATCTTCCCCCATGGAGTTCTCTTTGAGTCTGTATCTAACAACTGACCAGCACCTCTGAACAGCCAGACTACTAAAACCAAAACATACTAGCGAAAAACTGTGAGAACTGGCCACTCCCATTTCATTAAGTTTTTAATAAACACTTTTACAACCTTCTTCAAGTAGATAAATCCAGACATGTTGGCGCCCATGACTTTACGGCACCTTTGGAAAACGCAGCCAAGGGCAATGCATCTTTGTTAAAGGAGCCCTACTTCAGGATTCTCTTAATGATTAGTATTCTGGTTTAGGAAGCTAATTATAATTTGTATCAAGAGGGCTGCAGTATAAGGTTTGAGGTGTACTGCTGAATGTCGATGCAGGTTTCCTTGCTGAGCTGGGAGGTTTGTTTTCAGATGTTTTGGCACTGTACCAGGTAACATCTCCAGTGAGCCTCCAGATGAAACCCAGCTCTGAAAGATGCTCACTGAAGATGTTACCTAGTATGGTGCCAAAAATGTCTGAAAATGAACCTTTCAGCTCAGCTACAAATCTCCAAATGTACTGCTGAGGCTGTGTAAAGCTCTGGTCATACTGCATTTGCAATATTGTGAGCAATTGTGGGCCCCTTTCTCAGGAAGCATGTGTTGGGATTGGAGGGGAGGTCAGGAGAAAGATCCCAGGGATGAAGGACTTGTAACATGAGCAGAGAGTGAGGACTCTGGGTCTGTATGCGATGGAGTTTAGAAGGAAGAAGGGGAATCTGATTGCAGTGTATGGAATAGCGAGAGACCTGGATGGAGTTGCTGTGGAGGAGATCATCCCACAAGTAAGAAAGACTCAGACCCGAGGGCACAGCCTCAGAGTGAAGAGATAGCCCTGCAGCACGGAGGTGGGGAGACATTTCTTCAGCCAGAGGATGGGGAATCGGTGGAACTCATTGCCAAAGAGTAGTGTGGAGGCCAAGTCATTGAGTGTATTTGAAACCGAGATTAGTAAGGGGATCAAAGATAAGCAAATGAGGTTGAGAAACACGTCAGCTGTGATTGGCTGGCTGAGCAAGCTGGATGGGCTGAATGGCCTAATTGTGCTCTTGTATTTTCTAGTTTTCTGCAGCCTGTAGAAGGTAGCACCATGAGTATGGCTGGGAACATGGGGGAGAACAGACTAAAAGGGTTTGGCTTTGAATGGACTGATTAATGTGAGTGGACTCTGTTCATACAGTCAGTCTATATGGACATTGTTCCATTACGTCTGAACTGCCATTGACAACCTAATTGAAGTGGTTATCTACGCAGTCTATTAGCGTTGGGATATCTGTCAGTGATGAGTGAAACACTGCTTTATCTGGGTGAGCAAGCCCCCTAATGGAGAGTAAGCCTCATTCATTAGAGCTGCAATAGTTGGAAATCCGGCAATTCATTTTTGTTCTAGTGTCTTATTCCTTTGCACTCTTCCAACCCATCTTCACCTTCCTGATGAAGGGTTCCGGCCCGAAACGTCAACTCTCCTGTTCCTCGGATGCTGCCTGACCTGCGCTTTTCCAGCACCACACCTTTCAAGTCTGGTCTCCAGCATCTGCAGTCCTCTGTTTCTCCTTTTCCAAGCCAGCTGCGTCCCCAACGTGACTTTATGTCACCCTGTTCACAGATGTGACGCACTGGTGGAGTGGGTGGGACTTGAACTCAGAACTCCTGGAGTGCCCCCGAGATGGGGACACTGACGCTTTCCAGGTTGGTTCTGTGCCATCCTACCTGCTTGAGCCATCCCAGATTTCCGTCAGCGGTGACCCACCAGTGGCTTCTCTGTGCCCAGATTGGGCTTCACTTTCCAAGCACCAGAAGACATGGGAGGACAGCGTCAGGCACTCCCAGCAGGCTCCCTCTGTCACCATACCCATCCACTCCAGGACTCCAGCTATGTGCAGGTCCTCAACTTGCAGCCTGTCTATTGAAAGCAACAACCCCCCCTCCCCCACCTTTACCAAGGCATTGATGTTTGGTGAGCAGTTTGTAAGGGGAACCAGGAGGGGAATAGATGATGTAAACTATCGGAGCAGAACTTTATTCAGCCAATCATGTCAGCTTCGCCATGCATCGAGAACACTGGGTAGCTGAGAATCCTCCACTCCGCTTCTGTGCCTTCTCCTCAGAATTCTCAGTTCCTTCGGTGATTAAAAATCTGTCTTATCTCAGCCTTGAATGCACTCAATGCCCCAGCTGTGTCAGCTGTCTGCTATAAGAATTCCACAGATTCACCACTGTCTAAGAGGCGAAAGTTCTCCTCATCTGTCTGAAATGTGCAGACCTTCTTTCTGAGATTATTCCCTCTGGTCCTAGACTGTCCCAGAAGGATAAGCAGCCTCCCCTCTATCCTGCAAAGACCCAACGAGCCTTGTGTGTTTAATAAGATCACCAATCATTCTCCTAAACTCCAATGAGCACAGGCTCAACCTACTCAACCCCTCCTCATAAGCCAGTGCCTCCATCCCCCGAATCAGTTGAGTGAATCTTGCCTAGCCTACCTCCAATCAGTGATGTCTCTCTCCCTCACTGTTCAAACAAAAGCACTAGTGTCAATCCGACACAATCAGACGGTGACTCATCACTTCATGAAGAAGTCCTGGCATTGCAAGTGTCACAAAGTGTTGATAGGAATTCTGGCAATGAACTGTTTATTAGAAATAGGAACTGATAGAAATCACATTAACCTGTTACAAAGCGAGAGAGTGACATCTACAGCGAGTTTCTTCATTGCAACTGCGCATCATAATTTATATAGACACCTCTACTACCCGGTCCACACAGACTGTACTGATGGCACACACGTACAGGCTATAAGACTGTGTTCCCCTGTGCACTCTGTGCAGACTGCAGCCTGTTTTCCTGTGTACACTCGGCTGTCCGTGTTCACGTGTGCGTCCCACAGTCCGCGTTCCCGTGTGCGTCCTACTGTCCGTGTTCCCATGTGCACCCTGCAATCCATGTTCCCGTGTCCACCATGCAGTCCGTGTTCCCGCGTGCGCCCTGCAATCTGTACCCGTGTACGCCCTGCAGTCTGTGTTCCCGTGTACACCCCGCAGTCCATCTTCCCGTGAACACGGACTGTAGGGCGTACACGGGAACACGGACTGCGGGATGTACACGGCAACATGAATGCGGGGTGCACACGGGAGCACAGACAGCAGGGCGTACACGGGAACACGGACTGCAGGGCGTTCCCGTGTGTACGCTGCAGTCCGTGTTCGCGTGTGCACGCTGCAGTCCGTGTTCCCATGTGCACGCTGCAGCCCGTGTTCCCGTGTGCGCCCTCCAGCCCGTGTTTCCGTGTGAACCCTCCAACCCGTGTTCCCGTGTGCATCCTGCTGTTGCGTTCCCGTGTGCTTCCTACGTTCCGCGTTCCCGTGTGCTTCCTACGTTCCGCGGTCCCGTGTGCGTCCTACGTTCCGCGGTCCCGTGTGCGTCCTACTGTCCGCGTTCCCGTGTGTGTCCTACTGTCCGCGTTCCCGTGTGCACCCTGCAATCCATGTTCCCGTGTCCACCATGCAGTCCGTGTTCCCGAGTGCACCCTGCAATCTGTGTACCCGTGTACGCCCTGCAGTCTGTGTTCCCATGTACACCCTACAGTTTGTTTTCCCGTGTACACCCCGCAGTCCATCTTCCTGTGAACACGGACTGTAGGGTGCACACGGGAACACAGACAGCAGGGCGTACACGGGAACATGGAGTGCGGGGTGTACACGGGAACATGGACTGCAGGGCGTTCCCGTGTGCGCCCTGCAGCCCGCGTTCCCGTGTGCGCCCTGCAGCCCGCGTTCCCGTGTGCGCCCTGCTGCCCGCGTTCCCGTGTGCGTCCTGCAGTCTGTGTCCCCGTGTGTGTCCGGGAGTCTGTGTGTCCAGAAGTCCATGTTCCCGTGTGCGCCCTTCAGTCCGTGTTCCCATGTGCATCCTGCAGTCTGTGTTCGCGTGTGCAGCCTGTGTTCCCATGTTCATTCTGCAGTCCATGTTCCCGTGTTCCCGTGTATGCCCTGGTGTCCGTGTTCCCGTGTGCGCCCTGCAGTCCATGTTCCCGTGTGCGCCCTGCAGTCCATGTTCCCGTGTGCGCCCTGCAGTCCGTGTTCCCGTGTGCATGCTGCAGTCCGTGTTCGCGTATGCCCGCTGCAGTCCGTGTTCCCCTGCAGCCCGTGTTCCCGTGCGCGCCCTGCAGTCTGTGTTCCCGTGTACGCCCTGCAGCCCGTGTTCCCGTGTGCGCCCTGCAGCCCGTGTTCCCGTGCGCGCCCTGCAGCCCGTGTTCCCGTGCGCGCCCTGCAGCCCGTGTTCCCGTGCGCGCCCTGCAGCCCGTGTTCCCGTGTACACCCTGCAGCCCGTGTTCCTGTGTATACCTTGCAGTCTGTGTTCCCGTGTACACGCTGCAGTCCGTGTTCCGTGTGTGCCCTGCAGCCTGTGTTTCCGTGTGCGCCCTGCAGCCTGTGTTCCCTTGTGCGCCCTGAAGCCCGTGTTCCCGTGCGCGCCCTGCAGCCTGTGTTCCCGTGTACACCCTGCAGTCCGTGTTCTCGTGTACACCCTGCAGTCCGTGTTCTCGTGTGTGCCCTGCAGCCTGTGTTCCCGTGTACACGCTGCAGCCTGTGTTCCCGTGTATACCTTGCAGTCTGTGTTCCAGTGTACGCCCTGCAGTCCGTGTTCCCGTGTGTGCCCTGCAGCCTGTGTTCCCGTGTGTGCCCTGCAGCCTGTGTTCCCGTGTACACCCTGCAGCCTGTGTTCTCGTGTACACGCTGCAGTCCGTGTTCCGTGTGTGCCCTGCAGCCTGTGTTTCCGTGTGCGCCCTGCAGCCTGTGTTCCTGTGTATACCTTGCAGTCTGTGTTCTCGTGTACACGCTGCAGTCCGTGTTCCGTGTGTGCCCTGCAGCCTGTGTTCCCGTGTATACCTTGCAGTCTGTGTTCTCGTGTACACGCTGCAGTCCGTGTTCCGTGTGTGCCCTGCAGCCTGTGTTTCCGTGTACACCCTGCAGCCCGTGTTCCCGTGTGCGCCCTGCAGCCTGTGTTCCCGTGTACACGCTGCAGTCCGTGTTCCGTGTGTGCCCTGCAGCCTGTGTTCCCTTGTGCGCCCTGCAGCCCGTGTTCCCGTGTGCGCCCTGCAGCCTGTGTTCCCGTGTACACGCTGCAGTCCGTGTTCCGTGTGTGCCCTGCAGCCTGTGTTCCCTTGTGCGCCCTGCAGCCTGTGTTCCCTTGTGCGCCCTGCAGCCCGTGTTCCCGTGCACGCCCTACAGCCTGTGTTCCCGTGTACACCCTGCAGTCCGTGTTCCCTTGTGCGCCCTGCAGCCTGTGTTCCCTTGTGCGCCCTGCAGCCTGTGTTCCCGTGCGCGCCCTACAGCCTGTGTTCCCGTGCGCGCCCTACAGCCTGTGTTCCCGTGTACACCCTGCAGTCCGTGTTCCCGAGTGCACCCTGCAATCTGTGTACCCGTGTACGCCCTGCAGTCTGTGTTCCCATGTACACCCTACAGTTTGTTTTCCCGTGTACACCCCGCAGTCCATCTTCCTGTGAACACGGACTGTAGGGTGCACACGGGAACACAGACAGCAGGGCGTACACGGGAACATGGAGTGCGGGGTGTACACGGGAACATGGACTGCAGGGCGTTCCCGTGTGCGCCCTGCAGCCCGCGTTCCCGTGTGCGCCCTGCAGCCCGCGTTCCCGTGTGCGCCCTGCTGCCCGCGTTCCCGTGTGCGTCCTGCAGTCTGTGTCCCCGTGTGTGTCCGGGAGTCTGTGTGTCCAGAAGTCCATGTTCCCGTGTGCGCCCTTCAGTCCGTGTTCCCATGTGCATCCTGCAGTCTGTGTTCGCGTGTGCAGCCTGTGTTCCCATGTTCATTCTGCAGTCCGTGTTCCCGTGTTCCCGTGTATGCCCTGGTGTCCGTGTTCCCGTGTGCGCCCTGCAGTCCATGTTCCCGTGTGCGCCCTGCAGTCCATGTTCCCGTGTGCGCCCTGCAGTCCGTGTTCCCGTGTGCATGCTGCAGTCCGTGTTCGCGTATGCCCGCTGCAGTCCGTGTTCCCCTGCAGCCCGTGTTCCCGTGCGCGCCCTGCAGTCTGTGTTCCCGTGTACGCCCTGCAGCCCGTGTTCCCGTGTACGCCCTGCAGCCCGTGTTCCCGTGTGCGCCCTGCAGCCCGTGTTCCCGTGCGCGCCCTGCAGCCCGTGTTCCCGTGCGCGCCCTGCAGCCCGTGTTCCCGTGCGCGCCCTGCAGCCCGTGTTCCCGTGTACACCCTGCAGCCCGTGTTCCTGTGTATACCTTGCAGTCTGTGTTCCCGTGTACACGCTGCAGTCCGTGTTCCGTGTGTGCCCTGCAGCCTGTGTTTCCGTGTGCGCCCTGCAGCCTGTGTTCCCTTGTGCGCCCTGAAGCCCGTGTTCCCGTGCGCGCCCTGCAGCCTGTGTTCCCGTGTACACCCTGCAGTCCGTGTTCTCGTGTACACCCTGCAGTCCGTGTTCTCGTGTGTGCCCTGCAGCCTGTGTTCCCGTGTACACGCTGCAGCCTGTGTTCCCGTGTATACCTTGCAGTCTGTGTTCCAGTGTACGCCCTGCAGTCCGTGTTCCCGTGTGTGCCCTGCAGCCTGTGTTCCCGTGTGTGCCCTGCAGCCTGTGTTCCCGTGTACACCCTGCAGCCTGTGTTCTCGTGTACACGCTGCAGTCCGTGTTCCGTGTGTGCCCTGCAGCCTGTGTTTCCGTGTGCGCCCTGCAGCCTGTGTTCCTGTGTATACCTTGCAGTCTGTGTTCTCGTGTACACGCTGCAGTCCGTGTTCCGTGTGTGCCCTGCAGCCTGTGTTCCCGTGTATACCTTGCAGTCTGTGTTCTCGTGTACACGCTGCAGTCCGTGTTCCGTGTGTGCCCTGCAGCCTGTGTTTCCGTGTACACCCTGCAGCCCGTGTTCCCGTGTGCGCCCTGCAGCCTGTGTTCCCGTGTACACGCTGCAGTCCGTGTTCCGTGTGTGCCCTGCAGCCTGTGTTCCCTTGTGCGCCCTGCAGCCCGTGTTCCCGTGTGCGCCCTGCAGCCTGTGTTCCCGTGTACACGCTGCAGTCCGTGTTCCGTGTGTGCCCTGCAGCCTGTGTTCCCTTGTGCGCCCTGCAGCCTGTGTTCCCTTGTGCGCCCTGCAGCCCGTGTTCCCGTGCACGCCCTACAGCCTGTGTTCCCGTGTACACCCTGCAGCCTGTGTTCCCTTGTGCGCCCTGCAGCCTGTGTTCCCTTGTGCGCCCTGCAGCCTGTGTTCCCGTGCGCGCCCTACAGCCTGTGTTCCCGTGCGCGCCCTACAGCCTGTGTTCCCGTGTACACCCTGCAGTCCGTGTTCTCGTGTGTGCCCTGCAGTCCGTGTTCTCGTGTGTGCCCTGCAGCCTGTGTTCCCGTGTACACCCTGCAGCCTGTGTTCCTGTGTATACCTTGCAGTCTGTGTTCCCGTGTACACCCTGCAGTCCGTGTTCTCGTGTGCCCTGCAGCCTGTGTTCCCGTGTACACCCTGCAGCCTGTGTTCCCGTGTACACCCTGCAGCCTGTGGTCCTGTGTATACCTTGCAGTCCGTGTTCCGTGTGTGCCCTGCAGCCTGTGTTTTCGTGTACACCCTGCAGTCTGTGTTCCCGTGTGCGCCCTGCACCCCGTGTTCCTGTGCGCGCCCTGCAGCCTGTGTTCCCCTGTACACCCTGCAGTCCGTGTTCTCGTGTGTGCCCTGCAGCCTGTGTTCCTGTGTACACCCTGCAGCCTGTGTTCCTGTGTATACCTTGCAGTCTGTGTTCTCGTGTACACGCTGCAGTCCGTGTTCTCGTGTGTGCCCTGCAGTCCGTGTTCCCGTGTACACCCTGCAGCCTGTGTTCCTGTGTATACCTTACAGTCTGTGTTCTCGTGTACACGCTGCAGTCCGTGTTCCGTGTGTGCCCTGCAGCCTGTGTTTCCATGTACACCCTGCAGCCTGTGTTCCCGTGTACACCCTGCAGCCTGTGTTCCCGTGTGCGCCCTGCAGCCTGTGTTCCCATGTGCGCCCTGCAGCCTGTGTTCCCGTGTACACACTGCAGTCCGTGTTCCCGTGTACACCCTGCAGCCTGTGTTCCTGTGTATACCTTGCAGTCTGTGTTCTCGTGTACACGCTGCAGTCCGTGTTCGCCCTGCAGCCCGTGTTTCTATGTACACCCTGCAGCCCGTGTTCCGGTGTGCGCCCTGCAGCCCGCGTTCCCGTGCGTGCCCTGCAGCCCACGTTCCCGTGCGTGCCCTGCAGCCCACGTTCCCCTGTACGCCCTGCAGCCTGTGTTCCCGTGTACACCCTGCAGCCTGTGTTCCCGTGTACGCCCTGCAGTCCGTGTTCCGTGTGTGCCCTGCAGCCTGTGTTTCCATGTACACCCTGCAACCGTGTTCCCGTGTGCGCCCTGCAGCCCGCGTTCCCGTGTGCGCCCTGCAGCCCGCGTTCCCGTGTACACTCTACAGTTTGTTTTCCCGTGTACACCCCGCAGTCCATCTTCCTGTGAACACGGGCTGTAGGGTGCACACGGGAACACAGAGTGCGGGGTGTACACGGGAACACAGACAGCAGGGCGTACACGGGAACATGGAGTGCGGGGTGTACACGGGAACATGGACTGCAGGGCGTACCCTTGTGCACACTGCAGTCCGTGTTCCCGTGTGCGCCCTGCAGTCCGTGTTCCCGTGTGCGTCCTGCAGCCCGCGTTCCCGTGTGCGTCCTGCTGCCCGCGTTCCCGTGTGCGTCCTACAGTCCGCGTTCCCATGAACACGGACTTTAGGGTGCACACGGGAACATGGACAGCAGGGCGTACACGGGAACACGGACTGCGGGGTGTACACGGCAACATGGTGTGCGGGGTGTCCACGGGAACGCAGACTGCAGGGTGCACACGGGAGCACAGACAGCAGGACGTACACCAGAACACGGAGTGCGGGGTGTACACGGGAACATGGACTGCAGGGCATACCCGTGTGCACCCTGCAGTGTGTGTTCCCGTGTATTCCCTGCATTCCATGTTCCCGTGTGCGTCCTACTGTCCGTGTTCCCATGTGCACCCTGCAGTCTGTGTTCCCGTTTGCATCCTGCTGTCCGTGTACCCGTTTGCGTCCTGCAGTCTGTGTTCCCGTGTACGCCCTGCAGTCTGTGTTCCCGTGTACACCCCGCTGTCCGTGTTCACGTGTACGCCCTACTGTCCGTGTACTCGTGTGCACCCTGCAGTCCGTGTTCCCATGTGCGTCGTACTGTTCGTGTTCCCATGTGCGTCGTACTGTTCATGTTCCCGTGAGCGTCCTACTGTCCGTGTTCCCATGTGCGCCCTGCAGTCTGTGTCCCCGTGTGTGTCCGGGGGTCCGTGTGTCCAGAAGTCCGTGTTCCCGTGTGCGCCCTTCAGTCCGTGTTCCCATGTGCACCCTGCAGTCTGTGTTCGCGTGTGCAGCCTGTGTTCCCATGTTCACTCTGCAGTCCGTGTTCCCGTGTGCGTCCTGCAGTCCGTGTTCCCATGTGTGTGCTGCAGTCCGTGTTCCCGTGTGCGTGCTGCACTCCGTGTTCCCCTGTGCGTCCTACTGTCCATGTTCCCGTGTGCACCCTACACTCCATGTTCCCGTGTACACCCTGCAGCCTGTGTTCCCGTGTGCGCCCTGCAGCCTGTGTTCCCGTGTGCGCCCTGCAGCCTGTGTTCCCGTGTACACACTGCAGTCCGTGTTCTCGTGTGTGCCCTGCAGGCTGTGTTCCCGTGTACACCCTGCAGCCTGTGTTCCTGTGTATACCTTGCAGTCTGTGTTCTCGTGTACACGCTGCAGTCCGTGTTCGCCCTGCAGCCTGTGTTTCCATGTACACCCTGCAGCCCGTGTTCCGGTGTGCGCCCTGCAGCCCGCGTTCCCGTGCGTGCCCTGCAGCCCACGTTCCCGTGCGCGCCCTGCAGCCCGCGTTCCCGTGCGTGCCCTGCAGTCCGTGTTCCCGTGTACGCCCTGCAGTCCGTGTTCCCATGTACGCCCTGCAGCCTGTGTTCCCGTGTACGCCCTGCAGCCTGTGTTCCCGTGTACACCCTGCAGCCTGTGTTCCCGTGTACGCCCTGCAGTCCGTGTTCCGTGTGTGCCCTGCAGCCTGTGTTTCCATGTACACCCTGCAACCGTGTTCCCGTGTGCGCCCTGCAGCCCGCGTTCCCGTGTGCGCCCTGCAGCCCGCGTTCCCGTGTACACCCTACAGTTTGTTTTCCCGTGTACACCCCGCAGTCCATCTTCCTGTGAACACGGGCTGTAGGGTGCACACGGGAACACAGAGTGCGGGGTGTACACGGGAACACAGACAGCAGGGCGTACACGGGAACATGGAGTGCGGGGTGTACACGGGAACATGGACAGCAGGGCGTACACGGGAACACGGACTGCGGGGTGTACACGGCAACATGGTGTGCGGGGTGTCCACGGGAACGCAGACTGCAGGGTGCACACGGGAGCACAGACAGCAGGATGTACACCAGAACACGGAGTGCGGGGTGTACACGGGAACATGGACTGCAGGGCATACCCGTGTGCACCCTGCAGTGTGTGTTCCCGTGTATTCCCTGCATTCCATGTTCCCGTGTGCGTCCTACTGTCCGTGTTCCCATGTGCACCCTGCAGTCTGTGTTCCCGTTTGCGTCCTGCTGTCCGTGTACCCGTTTGCGTCCTGCAGTCTGTGTTCCCGTGTACGCCCTGCAGTCTGTGTTCCCGTGTACACCCCGCAGTCCGTGTTCACGTGTACGCCCTACTGTCCGTGTACCCGTGTGCACCCTGCAGTCCGTGTTCCCATGTGCGTCGTACTGTTCGTGTTCCCATGTGCGTCGTACTGTTCATGTTCCCGTGAGCGTCCTACTGTCCGTGTTCCCATGTGCGCCCTGCAGTCTGTGTCCCCGTGTGTGTCCGGGGGTCCGTGTGTCCAGAAGTCCGTGTTCCCGTGTGCGCCCTTCAGTCCGTGTTCCCATGTGCACCCTGCAGTCTGTGTTCGCGTGTGCAGCCTGTGTTCCCATGTTCACTCTGCAGTCCGTGTTCCCGTGTGCGTCCTGCAGTCCGTGTTCCCATGTGTGTGCTGCAGTCCGTGTTCCCGTGTGCGTGCTGCACTCCGTGTTCCCCTGTGCGTCCTACTGTCCATGTTCCCGTGTGCACCCTACACTCCATGTTCCCGTGTATGCCCCGCAGTCCTTGTTCTGTGTGCACCCTGCCATCTGTGTTCCCGTGTACGCCCTGCAGTCCGTGTTCTGTGTGCACCCTGCCGTCTGTGTTCTTGTGTGCATCTTGCAGTCCGTGTTCCCGTGTGCGTCCTGCTGCCCGTGTTCCCGTGTATGCCCTGGAGTCCTTGTTCCCGTGTATGCCCTGGAGTCCTTGTTCCCGTGTGCGCCCTGCAGTCCGTGTTCCCATGTGCATGCTGCTGTCCGTGTTCGCGTATGCCCGCTGCAGTCCGTGTTCCCGTGCACGCCCTGTAGTCCATGTTCCCGTGCGCGCCCTGCAGTCCGTGTTCCCGTGCGCACCCTGCATTCTGTGTTCCAGTGTGCGTCCTGCAGTCCGTGTTCCCATGTGCATGCTGCAGTCTGTGTTCCCATGTACGACCTGTAGTCCGTGTTCCCGTGCGCACCCTGCAGTCCGTGTTCCTGTGCGCGCCCTGCAGCCCGTGTTCCCGTGTGCGCCCTGCAGCCCGTGTTCCCGTGTACGCCCTGCAGTCTGTGTTCCCGTGTACGCCCTGCAGTCCGTGTTCCCGTGTGCGCCCTGCAGCCCGCGTTCCTGTGTGCGCCCTGCAGCCCGCGTTCCTGTGTGCGCCCTGCAGCCCGCGTTCCTGTGTGCGCCCTGCAGCCCGCGTTCCCGTGTGCGCCCTGCAGCCCGCGTTCCCGTGAACACCCCGCAGCCTGTGTTCCTGCGTGCCCCCTGCAGCCTGTGTTCCCATGTGCATCCTGCAGTCTGTGTTCCCGTGTGCGTCCCAGTCTGTGTTCCCGTGTGCGTCCCAGTCTGTGTTCCTGTGTATACCCTGCAGCCTGTGTTCCCGTGTCCACCATGCAGTCCATGTTCCCGTGTGCACCCTGCAGTCTGTGTTCCCATGTACACCCTTCAGTTTGTTTTCCCGTGTACACACCGCAGTCCGTGGTCCTGTGTACGCCCTGCAGTCTGTGTCCCCGTGTGTGTCCGGGATTCCGTGTGTCCAGAAGTCCGTGTTCCCGTGTGCGCCCTTCAGTCAGTGTTCCCATGTGCACCCTGCAGCCTGTGTTCCCATGTTCACCCTTCAGTCCGTGTTCCCATGTTCACCCTGCAGTCCGTGTTCCCATGTTCACCCTGCAGTCCGTGTTCGCATGTTCACCCTGCAGTCCGTGTTCCCATGTTCACCCTGCAGTCCGTGTTCCCGTGTGCGTCCTGCAGTCCGTGTTCCCATGTGCGTGCTGCAGTCCGTGTTCCCATGTGCGTGCTGCACTCCATGTTCCCGTGTGCGTCCTACTGTCCATGTTCCCGTGTATGCCCTGCAGTCCTTGTTCTGTGTGCACCCTGCCATCTGTGTTCCCGTGTACGCCCTGCAGTCCGTGTTCTGTGTGCACCCTGCCGTCTGTGTTCTTGTGTGCATCTTGCAGTCCGTGTTCCCATGTGCGTCCTGCTGCCCGTGTTCCCGTGTATGCCCTGGAGTCCTTGTTCCCGTGTATGCCCTGGAGTCCTTGTTCCCGTGTGCGCCCTGCAGTCCGTGTTCCCGTGTGCATGCTGCAGTCCGTGTTCACGTATGCCCGCTGCAGTCCGTGTTCCCATGCGCACCCTGCATTCCGTGTTCCAGTGTGCGTCCTGCAGCCCGTGTTCCCGTGTACGCCCTGCAGTCCGTGTTCTCGTGTGTGCCCTGCAGTCCGTGTTCTCATGTGTGCCCTGCAGCCTGTGTTCCCGTGTACACCCTGCAGCCTGTGTTCCCGTGTACACCCTGCAGCCTGTGTTCCCCTGTATACCTTGCAGTCTGTGTTCTCGTGTACACGCTGCAGTCCGTGTTCCGTGTGTGCCCTGCAGCCTGTGTTTCCGTGTACACCCTGCAGCCCGCGTTCCCGTGTGCGCCCTGCAGCCCGCGTTCCCGTGTGCGCCCTGCAGCCCGCGTTCCCGTGTGCGCCCTGTAGCCCGCGTTCCCGCGTGCGCCCTGCAGCCCGCGTTCCTGTGTGCGTCCTACAGTCCGCGTTCCCGTGAACACGGACTGTAGGATGCACACGGGAACATGGACAGCAGGGCGTACACGGGAACACGGACTGCGGGGTGCACACGGGAGCGCAGACAGCAGGGCGTACACCGGAACACGGAGTGCAGGTGTACACGGGAACATGGACTGCAGGGCGTACCCGTGTGCACCCTGCAGTGTGTGTTCCCGTGTATTCCCTGCATTCCGTGTTCCCGTGTGCGTCCTACTGTCCGTGTTCCCATGTGCACCCAGCAGTCTGTGTTCCCGTTTGCGTCCTGCTGTCTGTGTACCCGTTTGCGTCCTGCTGTCTGTGTTCCCGTTTGCGTCCAACTGTTCGTGTTCCCGTGTGCATCCAACTGTCCGTGTTCCCGTGTGCCACCTGCAGTCTGTGTTCCCGCGTGCCCCCTGCAGCCTGTGTTCCCATGTGCATCCTGCAGTCTGTGTTCCCGTGTGCGTCCCAGTCTGTGTTCCCGTGTGCGTCCCAGTCTGTGTTCCTGAGTATACCCTGCAGCCTGTGTTCCCGTGTCCACCATGCAGTCCATGTTCCCGTGTGCACCCTGCATTCTGTTTTCCCATGTACATCCTTCAGTTTGTTTTCCCGTGTACACACCGCAGTCCGTGGTCCCGTGTACACCCTGCAGTCCGTGGTCTCGTGTACGCCCCGCAGTCTGTGTTCCTGTGTACGCCCTACTGTCCGTGTACCCGTGTGCACCCTTCTGTCCGTGTACCCGTGTGCACCCTGCAGTCCGTGTTCCCGTGTGCGTCGTACTGTTCGTGTTCCTGTGTGCGTCGTACTGTTCGTGTTCCCGTGTGCGTCCTACTGTCCGTGTTCCCATGTGCGCCCTGCAGTCTGTGTCCCCGTGTGTGTCCGGGGGTCCGTGTGTCCAGAAGTCCGTGTTCCCGTGTGCGCCCTTCAGTCCATGTTCCCGTGTGCACCCTGCAGTCTGTGTTCACGTGTGCACCCTGCAGCCTGTGTTCCCGTGTTCACCCTGCAGTCCGTGTTCCCGTGTGCGTCCTGCAGTCCGTGTTCCCGTGTGCGTCCTGCAGTCCGTGTTCCCGTGTGCGTCCTGCAGTCCATGTTCCCGTGTGCGTCCTACTGTCCATGTTCCCGTGTGCACTCTACAGTCCGTGTTCTCGTGTATGCCCCGCAGTCCTTGTTCTGTGTGCACCCTGCCATCTGTGTTCCCGTGTACGCCCTGCAGTCCATGTTCTGTGTGCACCCTGCCGTCTGTGTTCGTGTGTGCATCTTGCAGTCCGTGTTCCCGTGTGCGCCCTGGAGTCCGTGTTCCCGTGTGCGCCCTGGAGTCCGTGTTCCCATGTGCGCCCTGCAGCCCGTGTTCCCGTGTGCGCCTTGCAGCCCGTGTTCCCGTGTGCACCCTGCAGCCTGTGTTCCCGTGTACTCCCTGCAGTCTGTCCCCGTGTGTGTCCGGGAGTCCGTGTGTCTGGGAGTCCGTGTTCCCGTGTGCACCCTGCAGCCTGTGTTCCCGTGTGCACCCTGCAGCCTGTGTTCCCGTGTGCACCCTGCAGTCCGTGTTCGCGTGTGCACCCTGCTGTCCGTGTCCCCATGTACACCCTGCTGTCCGTGTTCCCGTTTGCATCCTGCTGTCCGTGTTCCCGTTTGCGTCCTGCTGTCTGTGTTCCCGTGTGCGTCCCACTGTCCGTGTTCGCGTGTGCACCCTGCAGTCTGTGATCCTGTGTGCACCCTGCTGTCTGTGTTCTGTGTGCGTTCTACTGTCCGTGTTCCCATGTGCACCCTGCTGTCCGTGTTCCCGTGTGCGTCCTACAGTCCGTGTTCCCGTGTGCGTCCTACAGTCCGCGTTCCCGTGTGCACCCTGCAATCCATGTTCCCGTGTCCACCATGCAGTCTGTGTTCCTGTGTGCACCCTGCAATCTGTGTACCTGTGTACGCCCTGCAGTCTGTGTTCCCATGTGTACCCTTCAATTTGTTTTCCCGTGTACACCCCGCAGGGAACACGGACTGCAGGGTGCACACGGGTACACGGACTGCAGGATATACATGGGAACTCAGACTGCAGGGAATACACGGGAACACCCACTAGGGTGCACACGGGAACACAGACTGCAGGGCGTACCCGTGTGCACCCTGCAGTGTGTGTTCCCATGTATTCCCTGCAGTCTGAGTTCCCATGTATATCCTACAGTCCGTGTTCCCGTGGGCGTCCTACTGTCCGTGTTCCCATGTGCACCCTGCAGCCCGTGTTCCCGTGTGCACTCTGCAGCCCGTGTTCGCGTGTGCACCCTGCTGTCCGTGTTCCCGTGTGCACCCTGCTGTCCGTGTTCCCGTGTGCACCCTGCAGCCTGTGTTTCCGTGTACACCCTGCAGTCTGTGTTCCCGTGTGCACCCTGCAGTCTGTGTTCCCGTGTAACCCTGCAGCCTGTGTTCCCGTGTACACCCTGCAGTCTGTGTTCCCGTGTACACCCTGCAGTCTGTGTTCCCGTGTGCACCCTGCAGTCTGTGTTCCCGTGTGCACCCTGCAGTCTGTGTTCTCGTGTACACCCTGCAGTCCGTGTTCCATGTGCACCCTGCAGTCTGTGTTCCCATGTATACCCTGTAGTCTGTGTTCTCGTATACATGCTGCAGTCCGTGTTCCGTGTAAACCCTGCAGTCCGTGTTCCCATGTACACCCTGCAGTCTGTGTTCTCGTGTACACCCTGCAGCCTGTGTTCCCATGTACACCCTGTAGCCTGTGTTCCCGTGTACACCGTGCAGTCCGTGTTCCCATGTTCATCCTGCAGTCTGTGTTCTTGTGTACACGCTGCAGTCCGTGTTCCGTGTGCACCCTGCAGTCTGTGTTCCCGTGTGCACCCTGCAGCCCGTGTTCCCGTGTGCACCCTGCAGCCCGTGTTCCCGTGTACACCCTGCAGCCCGTGTTCCCGTGTATACCCTGCAGCCTGTGTTCCCGTGTATACCCTGCAGCCTGTGTTCCCGTGTACACCTTGCAGTCCGTGTTCCGTGTACACCCTGCAGCCTGTGTTCCCGTGTACACCCTGCAGCCTGTGTTCCTGTAATCACACCTGGAGAGGGTGCCATGCAGTTATCTCCCCTGAGGTCAATTTTCAGATCATTGCTGACTACAATAATGCACCGGATCTCAATATTTGTGGCATAATTGTGCAGATGATACAAACTTTGGAGAGTATTAAGCACCGAAGAGGGTAGCAATACCAATATCAGACAATGACTATCTCCAGTAAGAACTTGCCATTTACTGGCATCCCAATGTCTGAATCTCTGACTACCTTCTACCACCAGGAACAGGACAATGTTGCCGATGTGAATATTGAATCATAATTAATTAGAATGGATGGCTTTGAGGTGTGTAGGGAAGAGGTGTTGGAAATTCTGGAAAGGGTGAAAATAGATAAGTCCCCTGGGCCTAATGGCATTTATCCTAGGATTCTCTGGGAATCAAGGGAGGGGATTGCAGAGCCATTGGCCTTGATTTTTATGTCCTCGTTGTCTACAGGAATAGTGCCAGAAGACTGGAGGATAGCGAATGTGGTCCCCTTGTTCAAGAAGGGGAGTAGGGATAACCCTAGTAACTATAGGCCAGTGAGTCTCATTTCTGTTGTGGGCAAAGTCTTAGAGAGAATTGTAAGGGATAGGATTTATGAACATCTGGATAGGAATAGTGTGATCAAGGATAGTCAGCATGGTTTTGTGAAGGGCAGGCCGTGCCTCACAAACCTTACTGAATTCTTTGAGAAGGTGACTAAGGAGATGGACGAGGGTAAAGCAGTAGATGTGGTGTATATGGATTTTAGTAAGGCGTTTGATAAGGTTCCCCATGGTAGGCTACTGTAAAAAATACAAAGGTATGGCATTGAGGGTGCGTTGGAGGTTTGGATTAGGAATTGGCTGGCTGGAAGAAGACAGAGGGTAGTAATTGATCCTAAAGGTTCATCTTGGAGTGCAGTTACTAGCGGTGTTCCACAAAGATCTGTTTTGGGACCATTGCTGTTTGTCATTTTTATAAATGACCTGGAGGAGGGGCTAGAAGGTTGGGTGAGCAAGTTTGTGGATGATACAAAAGTCGGTGGAGTTGTTGACAGTGAGGAAGGATGTGGCAGGTTACAGCAGGATATAGATAAGCTGCAGAGCTGGGCAGAAAGGTGGCAAATGGAGTTTAATGTAGGTAAGTGTGAAGTGATTCACTTTGGTAGGAGTAACAAGAAGATGGATTACTGGGCTAATGGTCGGATAATTGGTAGTGTGGATGAGCAGAGGGATCTTGGTGTCCATGTACACAGATCTCTGAAAGTTGCCACCCAGGTAAATAGTGCTGTGAAGAAGGCATATGGCGTACTGGCTTTTATTGGTAGAGGAATTGAGTTCTGGAGTCCTGAGGTCATGTTGCAGTTGTATAAGACTCTGGTGCGGCCGCATCTGGAGTATTGTGTGCAGTTTTGGTCGCCATACTATAGGAAGGATGTGGAGGCACTGGAACGAGTGCAGAGGAGGTTTACCAGGATGTTACCTGGTATGGTAGGAAGATCGTATGAGGAAAGGCTGAGGCACTTGGGGCTGTTTTCATTGGAGAAAAGAAGGTTTAGGGGTGACTTGATAGAGGTGTACAAGATGGTTAGGGGTTTAGATAGGGTTGACCATGAGAACCTTTTTCCACGTATGGAGTCAGCTATTACGAGGGGACATAGCTTTAAATTAAGGGGAGGTAGGTGTAGGACAGATGTTAGGGGTAGATTTTTTACTCAGCGAGTCATGAGTTCATGGAATGCCCTGCCAGTAGCAGTGGTGGACTCTCCCTCTTTATGGGCATTTAAGCGGGCATTGGATAGGCATATGGAGGATAGTGGGCTAGTGTAGGTTAGGTGGGCTTGGGTCGGCGCAACATCGAGGGCCGAAGGGCCTGTACTGCGCTGTATTTTTCTATGTTCTATGTATTCTGATCTTACCTCCAGTGCACAAGGTGGGAGGGGATGGGCATGGTCATAGCCTGACTGAAGACGTGCTGATGAATAAACTAGGCGAAAGTGGGTACTGCAGATGCTGGAGACCAGAGCCATGATTAGAGTGGTGCTGGAAAAGCGCAGCAGGTCAGGCAGCATTGGAGGAGCGGGAACATTAATGTTTCGGGCAAAAGCCCTTTATCAGGGTAAACCCCTCTCATGTGTCTGCGTTTGTTTCGAGGCCTGTTGAATCCTGTGTTGCCTGTCAATGGAATTAACAACCTAATGGTCTCTATAACAACCAGATGATCAAATCGCTTCGGCCTGGGTAATATATTGGAAATTGAATCCTAATCGGAGTTTACAGGAACCATCCTAACTGAGGCAAGAAAACATCGAGAGACTTTCCCGCACCCACAAACAAAACCAGCTCAGCAATGACATCAGGTAAAGATCATATTTTCCAATCGCAGCCCTGGGTAGTGGATTTGGCAATTGGTTAATGCCCAATCACTGTGGTTTACCACTGAGTCATTTCAGTTCATTCGAAACAGAACCTCGTCCATCACGTTCAGGAATGGGTGAGGAAGGAAGGGGCCCAGGAGAAATGGAGCAGTCGAGGTCCATGGAATAGAATGGCTGCAGTCTGCCAAGGAAAGGACCGGGATGAGGGATGAGAGATTACTGTCAAACAGAGAGAGGTTCCGATTAGGCAATGTGGTGGGATTGGTGACAAAGGGGATAACACAGAGCCCATTTGCTGAGTTATAGTAACGAAATAATCAGTCCTCACTCCAATTCCCTGTCCCTTATCCCAGCTCCCAGTCCTATACTGGAACTCCGAGTCCCTTATCCTAGACCCATATCCCATCACCCAGTTCCATATCCTAATTGCCACTCTCTTATCCCATCTCCTGTTTCCCAGCACCCTGTCCCAAATCCCAGCTTTCAGTCCCAAATTCAAGGTCCTAATCCCTTATTCCAGTTTCCTATCCCAGCTCCCTACCCCAGCTCCCAGTCTCCCATCCCAACTCCCAGTCACCTATCCCAGCTCCCAGTTTCCTATCCCAGCTCCCAGTCTCCTATCCATCTCCTATCCCAGCTCCCAGTCTCCTATCCTGATCACCTATCCCAGCTCCCAATCTCCTATCCCAGTCTCCTATCCTGGTCACCTATCCTAGCTCCCAATCTCCTATCCCAGCTCCCAGTCTCCTATCCTGGTCACCTATCCTAGCTCCCAATCTCCTATCCCAGCTCCCAGTCTCCTATCCTGGTCACCTATCCCAGCTCCCAATCTCCTATCCCAGTCTCCTATCCCAGCTCCCAGTCCCCTATCCCGGCCACCTATCCCAGCTCCCAGTCTCCTATCCCAGCTCCCAGTCTCCTATCCCAGCCAACTATCCCAGCTCCCAGTCACCTATCCCAGCTCCCAGTCTCCTATCCCAGCTCCTAGTCTCCTATCCTGGTCACCTATCCCAGCTCCCAATCTCCTATCCCAGTTTCCTATCCCAGCTCCCAGTCCCCTATCCCAGCTCCCAATCTCCTATTCCAGTCCCCTATCCCAGCTCCCAGTCCCCTATCCCAGCTCCCTGATCATACAGCTTATCGTCAGTCCTCTGCCTTCATATCTCCACATGAGACTCACTGAGCCCTTTGTCTTGGATCTTGTCTCCACCTTCTTATCCTGCCACCATCTTCTCATGGCGGGGCCTGTCAAACTATTGGGGCCTGACGTGTGGAGCTCAGCAAGCTGACCTCTGAGCAATCCCTCCAGCAGGGCTGGGAGTTAGTGTGGGGATGTCTGACCCAGCTGTACAGACTGGTTAACAGGCCATGTCGGAGGTAGAGCAAGTCTGGGCAGCAACGTTACTCTCATTGTAGGTCACATGGTGACACAACAACATGTGCAAATACAGCATCGCTCAACTATAACTGAGAGTGATTAAAATGGGTTGTGACAGTTAGTACTAAGCTAAATGCCTGACATGCCTGGTCTCCAGATATTATCATTTTTCCTTATTAATTAAAGCAATATGGCTGATATCTATTACTTCTGCCTATTTGCAAGGCCTGTCCCTCTCCCATCCCCTCTGGAATTCAGCCCTTTTGTCCATGTTTGACCCAAGACTGTAATGAGGTCAGGAGCTGAGTGACCCTGGGGGAACCCAAACTGGGCCTCACTGAGCAGGTTATTGCTGAGCAGGTGCTGCTTGCTAGCCCTGTTACTGACACCCTCCATCATGTTACTGGTGACCAAGAGGAGCTGGGGCGGTGTTTGGCCAGGTTGGATTTTCCTGCTTTTTGTGTGCAGGACATACCTGGGCAGTTTTTTCACACTGCTGGGTAGATGCCAGTGTTGTAACTGTACTGAAACAGTGTCCATTGCTGACCCACGTGATGAGAAAGATAGCCAATAGCGAGTGGGATCATTGGGTGACGGTACTGACAGACTGGGGGCTGACCAGTGACCCCAGAGCCCTGGCCAGAGTGTGCACCTTGACCTGTCACAGACTGAACCTAGGCGCTGATCCCCGGGTCACTGTTTAGTACTAAGGAAGTCCAGAGCTCTCACAGCCTTCATTAACACAGCTGTCCTGGGGCCAGAGGTCACACACGCCCCATTTGTCAGTGACTCGTCTTCCTCTGTAACCAAATAACCTTTTACTGCTGGCCTATTATTTATTCCTGATATGTCAAACAGGCTGAGAATACGACTTTATTACAGCAAGGAAATCTTCCAGGACACTCCCTGTTTTCTAGGTTAGGATTCCCCTGATTTACAAACCACATTGGCCTGAAATCAGTCTAGCTGGATTCTGATGTAATGACTGACACTCTATTTTTAACTCTCTGATCTTTCTCCACCCTACTGCCTACGTTTGACGTTACTAACATGATGCTGGGAGCGTGGCGTTTCTGTTCCAGTTTTTGTCAAAGGAAGAAATGTTGAGGAGGGATTACAGGAGCGAGTCTAAAGTGGAGAATGGTGGCTAAGAGACACCAGGAGGTGGGAGGTGTTGTAGTCTCAGTTAGACCAGGAATGGGAGGAAGGGGCTGGGCAGACAGGGAGCTAGGAGCTGGGTAATCACTGGCAATTGGAGTATGAGGCAGAGAGTGACAGTCTGTCAGCTGACCACTATGTGTGTGACTGCTGATTATAACTTCAGGTAGTCCATCACTTAGAAATATACCATGATGAAAGATGCACAGTGTACAATCTCTTTGGATTTCACAGTCGAGACAGTTGTAGGTCAATTCTGCAAAGTCTTTCTTTTGAGGTCAGAAAGTTGATTTGGAACAGCGAGTCAAACAAATCTGTTGCAAGAAAGCATGTGGCTGCAGGGGATTACCCTGGGAGAAGTGCTGTAGTTTTCATTCATAAAATGAACTTGTGTTGATCCAGGCAGAGGAAACACCTTCAGGTAATTTGGCTTGTGCTTGAAAGTAGAAGTGTCGCGTTTTATTGAGAAGGTCCCAGAGTCCAGAAGGTCCATAGAGACCAACAGCAGAGTTGGTCATTTGAGCCTGCTCCCCTATTCAGTATGATCATGGCTGATCATCCAACTCAGACCCTGTCCCTGCTTTCTCCCCACACCCTCTGATTTCTTTCACCCAAATAACCAAGTCAACCTCCCTCTTGAGAATGTTTTATGCTTTGACCTCAGCCACTACCTATGGCAGAGAATTCCACAAAAGCCCTTCATCAGGAGTAAATGCAGTGAACCTGAAGCGTGGAGAGGCTCACTCCCTTTATTCCTGAAGGGCTTTTGCCCGAAACGTCGAATTCACTGCTCCCCAGATGCTGCCTGAACTGCTGTGCTCTTCCAGCACCACTGATCCCGGATTTGGTTTCCAGCATCTGCACTCATTGTTTTTACCTGGAGAATTCCACAGGCTCACCATTCGTTGGGTGAAGATATTTCTGCTTATCTCAGTCCTAAATAAGACACCCTGAATTGTCAGACTGTGATCCCCGATTCTGGACTCCCCAGTTAACAGGAACTCCTGTAATTACCCGGTCAAATCCATGAGATTCCCCCTCATTCTTTGAAACTCCAGTGAATATAACCTTTACTGATTCAGTCTTTCCTCATACATAGAATCCCTACAGTGTGGAAGCAGGCCATTCAGTCCATCAAGTCCATACTGGCTCTCTGAAGGGCATCCCACCCTATCCCTGTAATCCTGGCCTATGGGCAATTGAGCATGGCCAGAGCTGCACATCTTTGGACTGTGTGAGGAAACTGAGGAAACCCACGCAGACAGTCGCCCGAGGCTGGACTCGAACCCAGGTCTCTGGTGCTGTGAGGCAGCAGTGCTAACCACCCAGCGACATGCTGTCCTATGGAAGTCACTAACTACTCTACACAAACTGACTGAAAGGTGCTCCAGGAAGTGGCTGCATTAAACATTATCGATGTCACTGATGGGAAGTAAGGAACCTGCCAGGGAGAAATAAAAGGGTACTTTGAGAAGGTTTTTGTGCTTAAGGTGAGGATGTTTGATTTCTAAGGGCAACCTGGCATGATTAATGGGCCCTATTAGAGTAGGAGTGACCTATTCTGCCTCTCTGAGCCTGCTCCACTTTGAAGACCATCGGAAATAGGAACAGGAATAGGCTATTTGGCCCATCAAATCTGTTCTGCTATTCAGTAGGATCATGTCTTATCTGACATTCAGTTAGAATTTGTCTGTACCTTAACTCTCTTTCCACCCTTTGGTCTGAATATCCTGACATAATATTAACAAAGCATTCGGTATTGAAATGTTTATGTGACCTTCAACTCCCAGCTTCAGATGATGTGTTAACGTCTTGGACTCCCCACACACCAGAGAAAATAATTGCTATCTCCCAGTTCAATGCTTCTTTCATTTCACAGTCATGGAGTCACAGAGATGTGCAGCACAGAAACATACCTTTCAGTCCCATTCATCCATGCTGACCAGATATCCTAAATTAATCTAGACCCAATTGCCAGCATTTGACCCCTATCCCTCTAAAACCCTTCCTATCCATATACCCACCCAGATGCCTTTTAAATGTACCAACCTCCACCACTTCCTCTGGCAGCTCATTCCATACACACACTATGTGTGAAAAAGCTACCCTTTAGGTCCGTTTTAAATCTTTCCCTTCTCATCTTAAATGTATGCAGTCTAGTTTTGGACCTTGTCTATTTACTCTATCCATGCCCCTCATGATTTTATAAACCTCCATAAGGTCACCCCTCAGCCTCCGACGCTCCAGGGAAAACAGCCCCAGCCTGTTCAACCTCTCCCTGTGACACAAATCCTCCAATCCTGGCAACATCCTCGTAAATCTTTTCTGAACCATTTCAAGTTTCACAACATCATTCCGATAGGGAGATCAGAATTGCACACCATATTCAAAAAGTGGCCTATCCAATGTCTTGGACAGCCACAGCATGATTTCCCAACTCCTGTACTCAAGCATACCAAACACCTTCTTCACTATTCTATCTACCTGTGACTCCACTTTCAAGGAGCTATGAACCTGCACTCCAAGGTCTCTTTGTTCAGCAACACTCCCTAGGACTGTGCCATTAAGTGTATAAATCCTGCTCTGATTTGTTTTCCAACATGCAGCACCTCGCATTTGTCTAAATCTACCACTCCTCAGGCCCTTGGCCCATCTGATCAAGGTCCGGTTGTAATCAGTGATAATCTTATTTGTTGTCCACTACGCCTCCAATTTTGGTGTCATCTGCAAACTTACTAACTATTCCTCTTATGCTCACATCCTAATCATTTATATAAATGATGAAAAGTAGTGGACACATCACCGATCCTTGCGGCATTCCACTGGTCACAGGCCTCCAGTCTGAAAAGCAACTGTCTACCACCACCCTCTGTCTTCTACCTTTGAGCCAGTTCTGTATCCAAATGGCTAGTTCTCCGTGTATTCCATGAGATCTAACCTTGCTGATCAGTCTCCCATGGGGAACCTTGTCGAACGCCTTACTGAAGTCCATATAGATCACATCTACTGCTCTGCCCTCATCAATCTTCTTTAACTTGAGTTTTTTGAAGAAGTAACAGTGAGACATGATTTCCCACGCACAAAGCCATGTTGACTATCCCTAATCAATCCTTGCCTTTCCAAATACATATACATCCTGTCCCTCAGGATTCCCTCCAACAACTTGCCCACCACCGAGGTCAGGCTCACCGGTCTATAGTTCCCTGGCTTGTCCTTACCACCCTTCTTATACAGTGGCACCACGTTTGCCAACCTCCAGTCTTCCAGCACCTCACCTGTGACTATCGATGATACAAATATCTCAGCAAGAGGCCCAGCAATCACTTCTCTAGCTTCCCACAGAGTTCTCGGGTACACCTGATCAGGTCCTGGGGATTTATCCAGCTTTATCCGCCCAACACCTCCTACTCTGTAATATGGGCATTTTGCACTTTGTCACCATCTATTTCCCCAAGTTCCCTTGCTCCCATGTCTTTATTCACAGTAAACACTGATCCAAAATATTCATTTAGTATTTCCCCCTTCCTCTGCGGTTCCACACAAAGGCCGCCTTGCTGATCTTTGAGGGGCCCTATTCTCTCCCTAGTTACCCTTTTGTCCTTAATGTATTTGTAAAATCTGTTTGGATTCTCCTTAATTCTATTTGCCAAAGCTATCTCATGCCCCCTTTTTGCCCTCCTGATTTCCCTGTTAAGTATACTCCTACTGCCTTTATACTCTTCTCAGGATTCACCCGATCTATCCTGTCTGTACCTGACATATGCTTCCTTCTTTTTCTTGACCAAACCCTCAACTTTATAAACACCTTAGTTTGGTTGCACGGTGGCTTGGTGGTTAGCACTGCTGCCTCACGGCACCAGGGACCTGGGTTCGATTCCAGCCTCGGGTGACTGTCTGTGTGGAGTTTTCACACTCTCCCCGTGTCTGCGTGGGTTTCCTCTGGTTCCCTCCCACAGTCCAGAGATGTGCAGCTTAGGTGAATTGGCCATGCTAAATTGCCCCTAGTGTTCAAGGAGGTGTAGTCTAGGTGCATTAGTCAGGGGTAAATATAATAGGGGAGGGGGAATGTGTCTGGGTGGGATATGCTTTGGAGGGTCGGTGTGGACTGGTTAGGCCGAATGAATAATCTTCTATCCTCAAGGAGAGTAAACCAAGTTCAAGCAAAGTTACACAACACCAGGTTAGAGTCCAACAGGGTTAATTGGAAGCACTCGCTTTCAGAGCGATGCTCCTTCATCAGGTGATAGTGGCCACAACCACCTGATGAAGGAGCGTCGCTCCGAAAGCTAGTGCTTCTAATTAAACCTGTTGGACTATAACCTGGTGTTGTGTGATTTTTAACTTTTAAAAAAAAAGGTTTTGTGATTTACACATGAAAGAAGTGAAACTATCACTGTATTCTAACAGATGAAAGGCTTAACAGACAATCAATTTTTCAATGTATAATTTCAGTTACATCACACTGTAAATTTTTGCTATAAATTCTGCATCTTACAAATGAGCCCTCCACTATCACCTGATGAAGGAGCGTTGCTCCAAAAGCTAGTGTGCTTCCAAATAAACCTGTTGGACTATAACCTGGTGTTGTGTGATTTTTAACTGTGTACACCCCAGTCCAACACCGGCATCTCCAAATCAAGTTCAAGCAAAGCATCCTCATTATTTCGCCCTGTGAGTGCTGAGACTGGAGATTGCCCTGTAGTCCCTACATATCAGTCTGTATTGCAGAGATCTGTGCTCAGTGCTGAGTAATCCTCAGATCAGACTCTGTCCAACCCTGGTGCACCACATTCTCACACTTTAATTAAAGATTCTTGAGCTAAACGTCTTTTGTACACGCACAGCAACTTCTGCTCGGGAATCCCCAAATGCCACTTCCTCTCCCCCAGTCCATCATCATTCCGAAAAGATTCCCAGTTTTCTTTCTGGATTTAAAGTAGGTCGCAGGCAGGGACCATTGTGCTGCACTCAGTCCATGGCCCATTTCCTGATGTTAGGTTTAAAGGGAATGTCACGTTCTCGCTGTCAATGGGGCATCTTAAAGGCAATGTGACACATTGCTATGGCAATGTCGCTGTTTTTAAAGAGGAGGAGGTATAGTGCTGCATTGCCATCGCCAGACCATCGCCTTGAATACCCTCCCACTGTGTCCATGGGGTCTGAGGGGCACAGGCTGATGTTGCACCTCCCAGTGGGTGGCACGGTGGCTCAGTGGTTAGCACTGCTGCCTCACAGCGCCTGAGACCTGGGTTCAATTCCCGACTCAGGCGACTGACTGTGTGGAGTTTGCACGTTCTCCCCGTGTCTGCGTGGGTTTCCTCTGGGTGCTCCGGTTTCCTCCCACAGTCCAAAGATGTGCGGGTCAGGTGAATTGGCCATGCTAAATTGCCCGTAGTGTTAGGTAAAGGGTAAATGTAGGGGTATGGGTGGGTTGCGCTTCAGCGGGTCAGTGTGGACTTGTTGGGCCGAAGGGCCTGTTTCCACACTGTAAGTCTAATCTAAGTCTAATCTAATCTAATCTAATCTAATCTAATGGACCAGGAGGGGGACGGTGGGGATGGGAAAATCCAACCATTCCACTTCCAATAACTGCAGAATCTTTCACAATTAAGATGCACAGTCTTGATTGTGAGGTCCTCCCGAGTTGAATTGCTGCTCTCGTACGCCAAAGGTATCGTACAACAGGTTTATTTAATATCACAAACTTCAAAGGAGCAGTGCTCTGAAAGCTTGTGATTTTAAATCAACCAGGAGACGTCTGAATTTGTCCACCTCAGTCCAACGCTGGCACCACCTCATCAAGCATCAGCAATAGTCGTGTTCTCACCCTCAGATCCAGAGTGCCCTGAGCAAGATGCAAGAGAGGGAGAAAGTTCGACTCAGAGCAGCAGTGGGACGCCAATTCCAGTATAATGTGGTGAGCGTGATTTCAGTTGAAATTCCAGGAAGACAAGTGAGAAGTGGTTCCTCTACAGAACCGAACGCACGTCACTGACAAGAAGTTAATATCGTCCCCATGTAATTCACAGGAAGGACAGCCACAGTCAGATCAGAATTCCTCTCCAGCACTGACACAGCAAATAACAACTCCACCCAACAGTGTTGTTAGCAACGAGACCCAACCCAGGAACACACTGCCTCGATTCATTGTGGCTGTCACACTGAGTAGAGGTTATGGCGTAGACAGCTCCAGTAAGATGGAGAAAATGACCAACCAGTGATCATTGATGGAGCCCGCCCAGAGCACACACACTGTTTGGGGTGTGTCTGTGTCTAATCCTGTGCTGTGCCGGTGGGGACAGTGTAGAGGAGCATTGCACTGTCCCTGTGCTGTCCCTATCCTGGGAGTGCTCATTAGAAATAGTGTGAAGGAAGCTTTACTCTGTATCTAACCCGTGCTGTCCCTATCCTGAGAGTGGTTGATGGGGATGGTGTCGAGGGAGATTTATGCTATATTTAACCCCATGTTGTTCATGTGCTGGGGATGTTTGATTGGGAGAGTGTGAAGGAAGCTTCACTCTCCATCTAACCCCGTGCTGTCCCTGTCCCTGGGAGTGTTTGATAGGGACAGTGTAGAGAAAGCTTTACACTATATCTAACCCATGCTGTCCCTGCCCTGAGAGTGTTTGATAGGGTTAGTATAGAGGAAGCTTTACTCTGTATCTAACCCCATGCTGTCCCTGCCCTGGGAGTGTGTGATGGGGACAGTGTAGAGAAAGCCTTACTCTGTAAGTGACCCTGTGCTGTCCCTGCCCTGGGAGTGTGTGATGGGGACAGTGTAGAGGGTGCCTTACTCTGTAAGTAACCCTGTGCTATCCCTGTCCTGGGAGTGTATGATGGGAACAGGGTAGAGGGAGCCTTACTCTGTAAGTGACCCTGTGCTGTCTCTGCCCTGGGAGTGCGTGATGGGGGACAGTGTAGAGAGAGCTTTACTCTAGATCTAACCTCATGCTGTCCCTGTCCTGGGAGTGTGTGATGGGAACAGTGTAGAGGGAGCCTTACTCTGTAAGTGACCCCGTGCTGTCCCTGTCCTGGGAGTGTGTGATGGGGGACAGTACAGAGGGAGCCTTACTTTGTAAGTGACCCTGTGCTGTCCCTGTTCTGGGAGTGTGTGATGGGGGACAGTGTAGAGGGTGTCTTACTCTGTCAGTGACCCTGTGCTGTCCCTGTCCTGGGAGTGTGTGATGGGGGGACAGTGTAGAGAGAGCCTTACTCTATAAGTGACCCTGTGCTGTCCCTGTCCTGGGAGTGTGTGATGGGGGACAGTGTAGAGGGAGCCTTACTCTGTATCTAACCCTGTGCTGTCCCTGTCCTGGGAGTGTGTGATGGGGACAGTGTAGAGGGAACTTTACTCTGTCAGTGACCCTGTGCTGTCCCTGTCCTGGGAGAGTGTGATGGGGGACAGTGTAGAGGGAACCTTACTTTGTATCTAACCCTGTGCTGTCCCTGTCCTGGGAGTGTGTGATGGGGACAGTGTAGAGGGAACTTTACTCTGTAAGTGACCCTGTGCTGTCCCTGCCCTGGGAGTGTGTAATGGGGGACAGTGTAGAGGGAGTTTTACTCTGCAAGTGACCCTGTGCTGTCCCTGCCCTGGGAGTGTGTGATGGGGCAGAATGTAGAGGAAGCTTTACTCTGTAAGTGACCCTGTGCTGTCCCTGCCCTGGGAGTGTGTAATGGGGGACAGTGTAGAGGGAGTTTTACACTGCAAGTGACCCTGTGCTGTCCCTGCCCTGGGAGTGTGTGATGGGGCAGAATGTAGAGGAAGCTTTACTCTGTAACTGACCCTGTGCTGTCCCTGCCCTGGGAGTGTGTGATGGGGACAGTGTAGAGGGAGCATTACTCTGTATCTAACCCTGTGCTGTCCCAGTCCTGGGAGTGTGTGATGGGGACAGTGTAGAGGGAGCTTTAATCTGCAAGTGACCCTGTGCTGTCCCTGCCCTGGGAGTGTGTGATGGGGCAGAATGTAGAGGGAGCTTTACTCTGTAACTGACCCTGTGCTATCCCTGTCCTGGGAGTGTATGATGGGAACAGGGTAGAGGGAGCCTTACTCTGTAAGTGACCCTGTGCTGTCTCTGCCCTGGGAGTGTGTGATGGGGGACAGTGTAGAAGGAGCCTTACTCTGTAAGTAACCCTGTGCTGTCCCTGCCCTGGGAGTGTGTGATGGGGACAGTGTAGAGAAAGCCTTACTCTGTATCTAACCCTGTGCTGTCCCTGTCCTGGGAGTGTGTGATGGGGACAGTGTAGAGGGAACTTTACTCTGTAAGTGACCCTGTGCTGTCCCTGCCCTGGGAGTGTGTAATGGGGGACAGTGTAGAGGGAGTTTTACTCTGCAAGTGACCCTGTGCTGTCCCTGCCCTGGGAGTGTGTGATGGGGCAGAATGTAGAGGAAGCTTTACTCTGTAACTGACCCTGTGCTGTCCCTGCCCTGGGAGTGTGTGATGGGGACAGTGTAGAGGGAGCATTACTCTGTATCTAACCCTGTGCTGTCCCAGTCCTGGGAGTGTGTGATGGGGACAGTGTAGAGGGAGCTTTAATCTGCAAGTGACCCTGTGCTGTCCCTGCCCTGGGAGTGTGTGATGGGGCAGAATGTAGAGGGAGCTTTACTCTGTAACTGACCCTGTGCTGTCCCTGCCCTGGGAGTGTGTGATGGGGGACAGTGTAGAGGGTGCTTTATTCTGTATCTAACCCTGTGCTGTCCCTGTCCTGGGAGTGTGTGATGGGGACAGTGTAGAGGGAGCTTTACTCTGTATCTATCCCTGTGCTGTCCCTGTTCTGGGAGTGTGTGATGGGGGACAGTGTAGAAGGAGCCTTACTCTGTAAGTAACCCTGTGCTGTCCCTGCCCTGGGAGTGTGTGATGGGGACAGTGTAGAGAAAGCCTTACTCTGTAAGTGACCCTGTGCTGTCCCTGCCCTGGGAGTGTGTGATGGGGACAGTGTAGAGAAAGCCTTACTCTGTAAGTGACCCTGTGCTGTCCCTGCCCTGGGAGTGTGTAATGGGGGACAGTGTAGAGAGAGCTTTACTCTATATCTAACCTCATGCTGTCCCTGTCCTGGGAGTGTGTGATGGGAACAGTGTAGAGGGAGCCTTACTCTGTAAGTGATCCAGTGCTGTCCCTGCCTTGGGAGTGTGTGATGGGGACAGTGTAGAGGGAGCTTTACTCTGTAAGTGATCGTGTGCTGTCCCTGTCCTGGGAGTGTGTGATGGGGACAGTGTAGAGAGAGCCTTACTCTGTATCTAACCCCGTGCTGTCCCTGTCCTGGGAGTGTGTGATGGGGCTCAGTATAGAGGGAGCTTTACTCTGTAAGTGACCCTGTGCTGTCCCTGCCTTGGGAGTGTGTGATGGGGACAGTGTAGAGGGAGCTTTACTCTGTAAGTGATCGTGTGCTGTCCCTGTCCTGGGAGTGTGTGATGGGGACAGTGTAGAGAGAGCCTTACTCTGTATCTAACCCCGTGCTGTCCCTGTCCTGGGAGTGTGTGATGGGGCTCAGTATAGAGGGAGCTTTACTCTGTAAGTGACCCTGTGCTGTCCCTGCCCTGGGAGTGTGTGATGGGGGACAGTGTACAGTGTCTGTCACTTATCGATATATGACGTTCCTCAGCTTGAGACTAATGTCACTCAAGGAAGTCTCTCTGGTGGAATGCATGACATAACTGTCTCAAAACGGAATCTGTGTCTGTAAATGTGAATTATTAATAAATACTGAAAGTCTCATTACATCAGCCTTCAGCCAATGATTAACCACCTCATGATGACATCATGTTGACAGATAGAAATGTGAGGTCCCACTGTGACGAGGCGAAGAGAAGGCTTTCCCGAACATCTCTTCTGTATCAGCGTTTAATGGATCGTAGGGTTGCAGAGATGAACAGGCTAATGTTTACACTAATTAATGGGTTAATGTTTGTTCTGATTGATAGTTACAATGATTACCTGGTTAATGTTTACCATGGTAATGATTCCTTTAGATTGGAAGCTAACAAATACCACCCCATTGTTTAAAAGGGGAAGTCACAGTAAAACAGGAACTGCAAGCCTTCTTTCAGGATCAGGAAAAATACTCAAATCTATTAGAGTAAAAAATGAGGTCTGCAGATGCTGGAGATCACAGCTGCAAATGTGTTGCTGGTCAAAGCACAGCAGGCCAGGCAGCATCTCAGGAATAGAGATGCTCAATACTCAAATCTATTAGAAACAATCTGATCGTTGGATACCTGGATGGTAGTGATTCAATTTGGTACAGGCAGCTCAATTAGCATGGAGATCTTTGTGAAGATGTTGCTGACAAAACCGACAAAGGAGCACACACAGAATTTTCAAAAGACTTTTGATAAAGTCCCTGATAGGAGACTCGTGAGAAAAATTAAAGCACACTGGATAAGAGTTGAAAATCCCACAACACCAGGTTATAGTCTAACAGGTTTAATTGGAAGCACTAGCTTTCGGAGCGACGCTCCTTCATCAGGTGATTGTCAGGAGAAGGAGTGACGCTCCAAAAGGTGGTGTTTGCAATTAAGCCTGTTGGGCTATAACCTGGTGTTGTGTGGTTTTTAACTTTGTACACCCCAGTCCAACACTGGCATCTCCAAATCACGACCGGATAGGAGGTAATGGTTTAACCAATGGTTGGTGGACAGAGTAGGAATGAATGGGTCATTCTCACATTGGCAGCCTATGGCCTATCCCAGCTGTTCACAAGGGTATATGGGTAATTTGGAGGTAGGGACCAAATTTGTGGATGACCCAAAATGAAGTGTGTGGTGAGGAAGGTGTGAAGCAGCTTCAGGAGGGTTAGTGAATGGGCAATATACAAGGCCAGATGGAATGCAATGTGGAAAAATGTCAGGTTATTCACTTTGGTAGGAGAAACAACATGCAGAGTATTTATAGAGTCAGAGAGTCACAGCTAAATAGTAAGAGACAAAGAGACTTGTGTGTTGTTTTTGATAAGTCACTGAAGATAACGTGCAGGAGTAGCAAATGTCAGGGAAGCTAATGGAATATTAGATTGTATTACAAGAGAATTTAAGTTTCATTCGAGCCTGGTATCTCTCAAAGGACAATCCCGTATCTGAGACACAATGTAACAAGCTAATTAGTAACACGTACAGGATACTTTACTGCTTGAACAAGATGGCACACTTCCCAAACAGTATCAGTCACTTGATTAATATCAGGAAGACGAATTGGTGGCTACAAATCTACTCATAAAACAGTGACAGTGCTGGCGACCAAGGCAGGATCCACTCTGCTTTCTAAGATAGAGGCAGCAATGGAGATCTGAAGATTTCATTCAGCATATTAAACCAAACCTCTTCAATTGGCTTACTGCCATTAAAGGAGCTGAGCTGCTGAAAGCACTCAGATTTCCAAATGAATGATTTAACAGAAACATAGAGCTTCCTGGAGAACCCGTGACAACTTTATCAATGGGTTTTATACATTGTCAGAATTTTGTGATGATGGCAATTTACAATCAGAACTCACTCAAGACAGAAATGTCAATGGGATTTCTGTCCCATCACTTTTAGATGCGTCCAGTTCCAGTTGCCGTTATAGGTAGGACATTAATAAACTGGAAAGGGTTCAGAAAAGATTTACCAGGATGTTGTCGATAATGGAGGGTTTGAGTTAGAAGGAGAGGCTGGATTGGCTGGGAACCTTTTCACTGAAGCATAGGGGTGACCTTCTAGAGGTTTATAAAATCATAAGGGGCATGGATAGGGTCAATGGTTTGGATGTCTTTTCCCTAGGGTGGGAGATTTCGAGACTTGGGTGCATACTTTTAAGGTGAGAGGAGAAGGATTTTAAGAAGACACAAGGGGCAGTTTTTTCTACACAGACAATGATTCGTATGTGGAATAAATGCCCAGAGGAAGTGATGGATGCAGATCCTGTTACAATGTTTAAAGGCCATTTGGAGGAGTGTATGAATAGGAAAGATTTGGAGGGATATGGGCTAAGCCCTGGCAGGTGGGACTAGATTAGTTTAGGAACATGGTTGGTGTGGACTGGTTGGATTGAAGGATCTGTTTCTGTGCTGTATGACTCTGTGTGTTCTAATCCGAAGGCAATCTTGTCCTGGAAACAGCTGTCCAGGTAATGGTAGAGGCTGTGATCTGAAGACAGCACAATAGAATGGCAAAAACAGAAAGCCAGCCTAAATCAATGAACTCATTGGTCTTATAGGAGAAAGTGAGGTCTGCAGGTGCTGGAGATCAGAGCTGAAAATGAGTTGCTGGAAAAGCGCAGCAGGTCAGGCAGCATCCAAGGAGCAGGAGAATCGATGTTTCGGGCATGAGCTCTCGAAACGTCGACTCTCCTGCTCCTCGGATGCTGCCTGATCTGCTGCGCTTTTCCAGCAACACATTTTCAACTCATTGGTCTTAGTCAACTTGCCAAGACAGAAAGAACCTCACCAAAAATCACATGATAGTCCAACACACTAGATCTTTAGGATGCTCCATGTTACCGTTTCAGATATAGACATTAACGAAACACATAAACAGAAAGAAGGTGCAGTTGTAACTGGGACATTCCCAGAGAACATACAAAAGTCAAAGACCACTGTTGAGCCCCAGAATTAACAATCTGAATGTGCACAAAGAGCTTACAAACCAACAGCAAGCGTCTTCGGAAGAAACCTGGAATAGCGAACCATACCTTCATCAAAGCCAACCTCATTAAAGTAAGACATGTTGCCTTTGGGAGATGTGAATCATCATTCCCTGTGGACCACTCTGTGACAGTGGGTGGACATGTTAACGGTCATCCGCCTCATTTTGAACTTGACATCGGGGCCGGTTTGATTTATATGATTTGAAAATTTTCCTTGAGAATGCAACTTGAACGGGTCTGACAGAGATTGCAGGCCTCAGGCTGAATACTGCCGAACACCAACAAAAGACTGAGCATGTGCTAAACATACAGAGACCGAAAGGGTGTGAAACATATGGACATCCTGAAAACTAACCCTTCTTACTTCAGAGCAGAAACTCAACTTCACTCTTAAAATCTCTAACATAGGGAGGGTGTGTCTGACCAGAATGGTGTCTATGAGCAGTATTACCCTCTTTGAGGGAAGCATTACCCCCTCTCAGGGCACCCAGTGAGGGAGTGCTTTTAGTATTTAGGAAGCAGAGTCCCCCATACTGAGCCCTGCGATGACCCAGTAACCAGTTTGATCGATGTGACGAAGGGTAAGTCCGCTCAGGATATTATAAAGGGGACTCTTCAGCACATCTTCAAAGCTATGACCAGCTGAGGTAGCAGACAGAAACAGAGTTTATCAACTCATTCAAAAGGCAGCATCTCAGACAGTGTGTGTTTTTAATTACAAAACTATATTTGTTAAAGTATTTTTATATACACAGTCACTACAGCAGTTCGGTTCTGTACAGTCTTTATATATATATATGGAACAAACAAACCCAATGCATTTCTTACTGACACGGTGATACTGACATACATTTGAGGCACAGGGAGGGTCCAATAACTGAACAGAGCCCTATTGTACTTCAGCAGGGAGACCTCAGTCTTTCCCCACTGTGCCTGCCCCAAGTTTATCCTGGAGCTGGGAATGTGCCAGTCTGTGACACTCAGAGGAGTCGACGCCTTGCTCTGGATGACCAAAGAACGACTCTCATTGCATTGATGGTCCTCCAGGCACAGTCAATGTTTGTCTCGGTGTGTGTCCCGGGGAACAATGGTAGAGCACAGATTCCTGCGTCACGGAGCTGCTCCCCATGATTTGGAGATGCTGGTGTTGGAATACCACAACCACCCAATGGAGGAGCAGCGCTCCGAAAGCTAGTGCTTCCAAATAAACCTGTTGGACTGGAACCTGGTGTTGTGTGGCTTTTAACTTTGTGCATCTCTCTCCAGTCTTCCTTTCCAAAGGTACATTCCAGAAGGAGATGTCTGACAGTCTCTACCAACCCTCAGCAGCCGCTTTGAGAGCAGTGTGTGGGAGTGCAGGTGGACTGGGCACATATGAAGGATCTCACTACCAGCCAAGCTATGTCTTGGTGCTTGTTGGAAAGTTTAGGTGATGAGACATTCTACCAGATGACTTTGACAGTCTGCCCAGGGAACAACCAGACAGGATCCACCCTCTCCCTTTCCCACAGGTTCTGGAAGGTGCTCTGTGCTGACCACTTCCTGATGGACTTGTGGTCAAAGGTATTTTTCTCCCTCGGTACTGCATCGCAGTGTCAGCCTGGATTATCTGCTCAGGTGTCTCGAGTGGGAATTGAACCTATAACCTGGAAGTCAGGCTGTGGTTTGACACCATCACATGGTTTATCTGTGTCTCTGCTACAAACCCAAACCACATGGATTCGGTTGGGAAGGATATCACCAACAACGATAGCATCCCATCCTCACACTTGGCCTCTCGGACTAGGCCGCTAATGATGTCACCATTCCCTAAGGGACCAAACAACAGGAAGTCCTTTCCAGCCCCAGCTCATCAGCCCAGCTCTCCAGGCAACACTTCCCTTCACTCCTCCAGCTTCAGGTAGTAACTGCCCCCCAACCCCAAGGTCCCAAAACAGTCTCTTCATGTGAGTGCCCCAGACAATAGCGACAGGAGATGGTCCAAGCTCCATTCCTCAGTCTGTAATAACACAGGCTCCAACTGGGAGCTTTAGCAACAGGTTAGGCTTCCCCTACACTGTTCCTATCAAACACTCCCAGGACAGGGCCAGCATGGGGTTACATACAGAGTAAAGCTTTCTCTACACTGTCGCCATCAAACACTCTCAGGACAGGGGCAGCACATGGTTAGATACAGAGTAAAGTTCCCTCTACACCGTTCCCTATCACACACTCCCAGGACTGGGGCAGAATGGGGTTATATACAGAGTAAAGCTACCTCTACACTGTCCCCCATCAAACACTCCCAGGACAAGGACAGCACGGGGTTAGATACAGAGTAAATCTCCCTCTACACTGTCCCCATCACACACTCCCAGGGCAGAGACAGCACAGGGTTAGATACAGAGTAAAGCTCCCTCTACACTGTCCCCATCAAACACTCCCAGCGCAGGGGCAGCACAGGGTCACTTACAGAGTAAAGCTCCCTCTACACTGTCCCCCATCACACACTCCCAGGACAGGGACAGCATGACTCACCTTCAGATATATTGCCATTCTTGGTACTGATTCCTTAATCAGTGAGTTTTTCCAAAAAAATCCTTATTCCTTTAAACCCCTTGATTTCCAGCATCATTCTGATGCTTCTAATATTTCCTATTTTGGAAATAGATATAAAATGCTTGTTCAAATTTCTCTTTTTGATTTATTAATTCTCCAGTCTCGAATGGATCAGCATTCACGTGACCTATTTTAATACACTTGTAGAATCTCTCCCTCATGTTTTTATTATATTTCTTGCTGGTTTTCACTCCTGTTTTAATTTCTCCCTTTTGCTTTGATCATCCTTTGCTGGTTTTCCCGATCTTCTAGACAACTCCCAATCTTCACAGCAATCTAGGTCTTTACTTTCACTTTGATACCATCCTGAACTTGCCTGGTTAGGCACATGTGGGTCATTTTTCTCTAGAAGTGTCGTTACTCAATGGACTATATCTTCAGTGGGAGTTTAGAAATGTCTCTGTCAATTTTTGCCATTACTTTTCTACTACCTTGCCTTTTAACATTTTTCTCCAAGTCTTCTTTAGCCAACTCTGTCTTCATACCTTTGTAATAATCTTTATTTAAAGCCCTATTCCAGATTCAAGTTTCTCACCCTCAAACTGATTGTAAATTCTCTCAGGTATTATTATCTTGGTTGCATTATCTACATATGCACTTAGGGGTGACACGACGGCTCAGTGGTTAGCACTGCTACTTCACAGCACTAGGGTCCCAGCTTCGTTTCCAGCCTCAGGCGACTGTCTGTGTGGAGTTTGCACGTTCTCCCCGTGTCTGCGTGGGTTTCCTCTGGGTGCTCCAGTTTCCTCTCACAGTCCAAAGATGTGCAGGGTTAGGTGAATTGGCCATGCTAAATTGCCCGTAGTGTTAGGTGCGTTAGTCAGAGGGAAACGGGTCTGGGTGGGTTATTCTTCGGAGGGTCTGTGTGGATTTGTTGGGCTGAAGGGCCTGTTTCCACACTGTAGGGATTCTAATCTAATCTAAACGTATTTAGTACTAATGTTGGTTAGGGAAAATTCTTGGAATGTTTGTGAGATAGAGTCACAGAGAGATACAGCACAGTAAAGATCCTTCTCGTCTATGCCAACTAGATATCCTAATTTAATCTAGTCCCATTTTGCCCCATCCCTTCAAACCTTCCTTCTTCATATACCCATCCAGATGCCTTTTAAATGTTGCCATTGTACCAGCATCCACCACTTCCTCTGGCAGCTCATTCCATACACATACCACCCTCTGTGTGAAAAAGAGGTCCCTTTTAAATATTTTCCGTCTCACCTTAAACTATGCCGTCTGGTTTTGCATCCCCTAAGACCATGGCTCTACATCTTATCCATGTCCCGCATGAGTTTTATTAACCTCTGTAAGGTCACCCCTCAGCCTCCAACGCTCCAGGGAAAACAGCCCCAGTCTATTCAGCCTGTCCTTATCGCTCAGACCCTCCAACCCTGACAACACTCCTGTAAATCTTTTCAAGTTTCACAACATCCTTCCTATAGGAGGGAGACCAGAATTGCACTAAATATTCCAAAAGTGGCCTAACCAGTGTCCTGTATAGGTGCAACATGACCTTCCAACTCCTGAACTCAGTGCACTGAATAATAAAGGCAAACATACCAGTTGCCTTCTTCACAACGTGTCTACATTCAAGGAACTATGAAACTGCACCCCAATGTTCTTTGTTAGACAACACTTCCCAGGGCCCTACCGTTAACTAAATAAGTCCATGCCTGACTTGCCTTACCAAAATGCAATACCTCACAATTATCTAAATTAAACTTCATCTGCCACTCCCATCATATCAAGGTCTGGTTGTACACTAAGGGAAGCTGCTTCACTCTGCCCTACACCTCCAATTGTGGTGTGTTCTGCAAAATTACTAACCATTCCTCCAATATTCACATCCAAATCATTTATATAAATGACCCAGCAGCCATCCTCACAGTATTTTGCTGGTCACAGACCTTCAGTCAGAATAGCAGCCCTCCATTATCACTCTCTGTCTCCTGTCAAACAATTACAACTGCGTGGAAACAGGTCATTCAGTCTGAGTCCATACATACTTTCCAAAGAGCATCCCACACCAACCCACCCCATCCCTGCAACCCTGCATTTCCCATGGCTAACCGATCTAACCTGCACACTATAGGCAATTTAGTGTGGCCATTCTACCTAACCTGCTCATAATTGGACTGTGGGAGGGAACCGGAGCACCCAGAGGAAACCAACGCAGACACAGGGAGAATGTGCACATTCCACACAGTTACCTGAGAATTTGAACCTGGGGTCCTGGTGCTGTGAGGCAGTAGTATTAACCACTGAGCCACCATGCTGCCCCAAGCCAATTTTGTATCCGAATGGCTAGCAGTCCTTGGATTCCATGTGATCTAACCTTGCTATCCTGTCTACCATACAGAAGCTTCTCAAAGGCTTTGCTGAAGTCTGTATGGATAGCATCCACCGCTCTGCCCTCATCAATCATCTTTGTCACTTCTTCAAAAAACTCCATCAAGTTGGTGAGACATGATTTCCCACACTCAAAACCCTGTTGACTATCCCTAATCAGTCCTTGCCTTTCCAAACACATGTACATCCTGTCCCTCAGGATTCCCTTTAACAACTTGCCCACCACTGATGTCGGGCTCACTGGTCAAAGTTCCCTGGCTTTTCCTTATCATCTTTCTTAAATGGTGGCACCTCCAGTCTTCCGGCACCTCATCTCTGACTATTAATGTTCCAAATCTCTCAGTAAGGGGCCTAGTGATCACTTCCCTAGCTTCCCTAGATAAAGTTCTGGGATACACCTGATCAGGCCTGAGGGATTTATCCACCTTTATCTGTCCAGCACTTCCTCCTCTGTAATATGGATATTTTTCAAAATATCATTCCCCTAAGTTCTCTCACTTCCATGTCCTTCTCCACAGTAAATATTGACACAAAATACTCATTTCAGTACCTGACCTATTTCTAGAGGTTCCACACAGAGGCCGCCTTGCTGATCTTCAACGGGTGAAAATGTGTTGCTGGTAAAGCACAGCAGGTCAGGCAGCATCCAAGGAATAGGAAATTCGACGTTTCGGGCATAAGCCCTTCATCAGGAATGAGGAGAGTGTGCCAAGCAGGCTAAGATAAAAGGCCCTATTCTCTCTCTAGCTACTCTTTTACCCTTACTGTATTTGTGAAAACCCTTTGGATTCTCCTTAACTCTATTTGCCAACGCTATCTCATGTCCCCTCTTTCCCTCCTGATTTCCCCCTTGAGTGTACTCCTGCTGCCCTTATACTCCTTTAGGGATTCACTTGATCCCAGCTCTCTATTCCTGACATATTCCTCCTTTTTTCTCTTGATCAGAGCTTCAGTTTCTCTTGTCATTCAGCATTCCCTACACCTACCAGCCTTGCCCTTTGCACTAACAGGGACATCGTGTCTCTGAACTCTAGTTATCACATGTTAAAAAGCCACTCACTCTCCAGCTGTCCCTTCACCCATCAATAGCCATTCTCGATCAACTTTTGAACGTTCTTGCCTAATACCATCAAAATTCTCCTGCATCCAATTTAGAACTTTAACTTTTAGGTCAGGTCTCTCCTTTTCTGTGACTATTTTAAACCAGATGGAATTACGATCACTGGCTCCAAAGTGCTCTGCACTGACGCCTCAGTCACTTGCCCTGCCTTACTTCCCAAAGAGTAGATCAAGTTTTGCTCCTTCTGTTGTGGGTCAGAGATGGTTTCCAGATCAGTATGTTAGGGAACAAAGTATTGCACAATTTTTTTTTGGAAAGGCTCTTAATAATCTGTTGGAACTTAGCCTTTACACCACAACATGTAACATTTTGCACTAGGATTGTCAGTGATTAGGTAGGATCAGAAGTTAGCATGTGAGACTGGGCGTGTTCCAAGGGCAGCCCAGCCTGTGTTCCTGGTGTTGCTCTCCCCCTCTCTCAGTCTCCAGCTGATCTGGTTGTTGGGCGGAGTTTAGTCTACCATCTGACCGGCAGCAATTATTCAGCAAACTTCACTCAGCAGCAAGGTGTTGACAGCTCAGTAAACCCGGCTTCGGGCACCCTCGGGGATCCGCACACACTGACATCAGGATTGGAAGCAGAATTTCCAAGTTGGAATGGTGAGTGTATTTCAAGGGAACAAGGACACGGGTTAATTTTGTGCGGTTTTATTTCCTCTCCGCTTCTATCATTCCGGTTATACCATCAGAGTGCTCTTAGTAAAATCCAGTTTGGGTGTAAAGGCTACAGTTTTGTTGTAATATGTGTCCCTGACTGGGACAAACCACCTTCTGCCCAGGCTCCCAGTCCGATCCCAGGGTCCTGCTCTGGTGAAATGTCCAAGTCCTTTCCCTCTCACGATCAGGGCTGGCTCCATACAGACACCGAGTCTGACCCCTCAGTCAGCTGGAGAGGAACTCGACTCAGTCCTGAATCCAGTGCTCAGTCTAACATGCCCAGGCTCAGTGTGACATGTCCAGCCTCAGTCTAACATGCCCAGACCAGATTTAACAATCCCAGACCCCAGTCTAACATGCCCAGCCTCAGTGTGACATGTCCAGCCTCAGTCTAACATGCCCAGACCAGATTTAACAATCCCAGACCCCAGTCTAACATGTCCAGCCTCAGTGTGACATGTCCAGCATCAGTCTAACATGCCCAGACCAGATTTAACAATCCCAGACCCCAGTCTAACATGTCCAGCCTCAGTCTAACATGCCCAGACCAGATTTAACAATCCCAGACCACAGTCTAACATGCCCAGGCTCAGTCTAACATGCCCAGACCAGATTTAACAATCCCAGGTCCAAGTCTAACAATCCCAGGTCCAAGTCTAATAAACCCAGACCCAGTCTAACAATCCCAGACCCCACTAATAAACCCAGTGCCCATTCTAACAGTCTGTTCCTGTTTCTGAGGTCAGTGAACAAGCCCAGGCAGAGCTGGGGTTTGGTGATGACTCAGAGGGAACACCACAACCCATCAGGACACATGATCAAACACAGCTCTGACATCTCCAGGCCGTCACTGTGTCCCCTCCCCTCCCCTCACAACCCCTTCCCTGACAATCCCCTCCTCTTACAACTCACTCCCCTCACAACCCACTCCCCAAACCCCCTCCCCTAACAACACATTCCATACTCACTCCACAAACCCCCTCCCCTCACAACCCCCTCCCCTCAAAACCCACTCCCCACTCTCTAACCAAACCCCTCCCCTCACAACCCACACCCCTCACAACCTCCTCCCCTCACAACCCACTCCCCAAACCCCCTCCCCTCACAACCCACTCCCCAATCACTCCCCAAAACCATACCCCTCACAACCCACTCCCCTCACAACCCCTCCCCTCACAACACACTCCCCACTCACTCCCCACTCACTCCCCAAACCCCCTCTCCTCACATCACACTCCCCACTCACTCCCCCAACCCCCTCCTCTCACAATACAGTCCCCACTCCCTCACTAAACCCCCTCCCCTCACAACCCACTCCCCAAACCCCACTCACTCCCCAAACCCCCTCCTCTCACAACCCACTTCCCACTCACTCCCCCAAACCCCTCCTCTCACAATACAGTCCCCACTCCCTCACTAAACCCCCTCCCGTCACAACCCACTCCCCAAACCCCACTCACTCCCCAAACCCCCTCCCCTCACAACACACTCCCGAAACCCCCTCCCCTCACAACACACTCTCCACTCACTCCCCAAACCCCACTCACTCCCCAAACCCCCTCCCCTCACAACACACTCCCGAAACCCCCTCCCCTCACAACACACTCCCCACTCACTTCCCAAACCCCTCCCCTCACAACACACTCCTCACTCACTCCCCAAACCCACTCCCTTCACAACACACTCCCCTCACAAACCACTCTCCAAACCCCGTCCCCTCACAAACCACTCCCCACTCACTCCCCACCCCCCTCCCCTCACAGCCCACTCCCCACTCTCACTAAACTCCCTCCCCTCACAACACACTCCGCACTCACTCCCCAAACCTCGTCCCCTTACAACACACTCCCCACTCACTCCCCAAACCCCCTCCCCTCACAACCCACTCCCCAAACCCCCGCCCCTCACAACACACTCTGCACTTACTCCCCAAACCCCTCCCCTCACAACACACTCCCCACTCACTCCCCACCCCCCTCCCCTCACAGCCCACTCCCCACTCTCACTAAACTCCCTCCCCTCACAACACACTCCGCACTCACTCCCCAAACCTCGTCCCCTTACAACACACTCCCCACTCACTCCCCAAACCCCCTCCCCTCACAACCCACTCCCCAAACCCCCGCCCCTCACAACACACTCTGCACTTACTCCCCAAACCCCTCCCCTCACAACACACTCCCCACTCAATCCCCAAACCCCCTCCCCTCACAACCCACGCCCCAAACCCCCTCCCCTCACAACCCACTCCCCTCACCACCCACACCCCAAATCCTCCCCGCTCACTCCCCAAACCCACTCCCCTCACAACTCACTCTCCACTCACTTCCCAAAACCCCTCCCCTTACAACTCACTCCCCAGACCCCTCCCCCTCATATCACCCTCCCCACACACTCACCAAACCCCCTCCCCTCACAATTCACTCCCCAACCTCCCTCCCCTCACAACCCTCTCCCCACCCACTCCCCAAACCTCTCCCCTCACAACCCTCCTCCCAAAGCCCTCCCCTCTCAACCCATTCCCCAAACCCCTCCCCACACAACCCTCTCCCCACTTACTCCCCAAACCCCCTCCCCTCACAACACACACCGCACTCACTCCCCAAAATCCTTCCCTCACAACACATTCCCCAGACCCCTCCCCCTCACAACACACTCCCCAAATACCTCCCCTCACAACACCCCCCCCACTCACCCCCAAATCCCCTCCACTCACAACATATTCTCCATTCACTCCCTAAACCGCCTCCCCTCACAACCCACTCCCCACTCACTCCCTAAACCTCCTCCCCTCACAACCCACTCCCCAAACCCCCTCCCCACACAACCTTCTCCCCAAACCCCCTCCCCACACAACCTTCTCCCCACTTACTCCCCAAACCCCCTCCCCTCACAACCCTCTCCCCACTCACTCCCCAAACCCCCTCCCCTCACAACACACTCCCCACTCATTTCCCAAACCCCCCTCCCCTCACTCCAACACCCCCTTTCCCTCACTCTAAATCCCCTCCCCTCTCCCCAACACTCCCCTCCCCTCTCCCCAACACTCCCCTCCCCTCTCCCCAACACAACCCTTCTCTCACCCCAACACTCCCCTCCCCTCTCCCCAACACAACCCTTCTCTCACCCCAACACTCCCCTCTCCTCTCCCCAACACTCCCCTCCCCTCTCCCCAACACTCCCCTCCCTCTCCCCAACACTCTCCTCCCCTCTCCCCAACACAACCCTTCTCTCACTCCAACACTCCCCTCCCCTCTCCCCAACACAACCCTTCTCTCACCCCAACACTCCCCTCCCCTCTCCCCAACACTCCCCTCCCCTCTCCCCAACACTCCCCTCCCCTCTCCCCAACACTCCCCTCCCCTCTCCCCAACACAACCCTTCTCTCACTCCAACACAACCCTTCTCTCACTCCAACACCCCCCTCCCCTCTCCCCAACACCCCCCTCCCCTCTCCCCAACACCACCCTCCCCTCCCCTCTCCCAACACCTCCCTCCCCTCTCCCCAACACTCCCCTCCCCTCTCCCCAACACTCCCCTCCCCTCTCCCCAACACTCCCCTCCCCTCTCCCCAACACTCCCCTCCCCTCTCCCCAACACTCCCCTCCCCTCTCCCCAACACTCTCCTCCCCTCTCCCCAACACTCTCCTCCCCTCACCCCAACATTCCTCACACCTCTCCCCAACACCCCCCTCCCCTCCCCCCAACACTCCCACATCCCCCTCCCCTCTCCCCAACACCCCCCTCCCCTCTCCCCAACACCCCCCTCCCCTCTCCCCAACACTCCCCTCCCCTTTCCAACATACAGTCATAGAGATGTACAGCATGGAAACAGACCCTTCGGTCCAACCTGTCCATGCCGACCAGATATTCCAACGCAATCTAGTCCCACCTGCCAGCACCCGGCCCATATCCCTCCAAACCCTTCCTATTCATATACCTATCCAGATGCCTCTTAAATGTTGCAACTGTACCAGCCTCCACCACATCCTCTGGCAGCACATTCCATACACGTACCACTCTCTGTGTGAAAAAGTTGCCCCTTAGGTCTCTTTTATATCTTTCCCCTCTCACCCTAAACCTATGCCCTCTAGTTCTGGACTCCCCCAACCCCAGGGAAAAGACTTTGCCTATTTACCCTATCCATCCCCCTCATAATTTTGTAAACCTCTATAAGGTCACCCCTCAGCCTCCGACGCTCCAGGAAAAACAGCCCCAGCCTGTTCAGCCTCTCCCTGTAGCTCAGATCCTCCAACCCTGGCAACATCCTTGTAAATCTTTTCTGAACCCTTTCAAGTTTCACAACATCTTTCCGATAGGAAGGAGACCAGAATTGCACGCAATATTCCAACAATGGCCTAACCAATGTCCTGTACAGCCACAACATGACCTCCCAACCCCTGTACTCAATACTCTGACCAATATAGGAAAGCATACCAAACACCTTCTTCACTATCCTATCTACCCGTGACTCCACTTTCAAGGAGCTATGAACCTGCACTCCAAGGTCTCTTTGTTCAGCAACACTCCCTAGGACCTTACCATTAAGTGTATAAGTCCTGCTAAAATTTGCTTTCCCAAAATGCAGCAACTCACATTTATCTGAATTAAACTCCATCTGCCACTTCTCAGCCCATTGGCCCATCTGGTCCAGATCCTGTTGTAATCTAAGGTAACCCTCTTCGCTGTCCACTACACCTCCAATTTCGGTGTCATCTGCAAACTTACTAACTGTACCTCTTATGTTCACATCCAAGTCATTTATGTAAATGACAAAAAAGTAGTGGGCCCAGCACCGATCCTTATGGCACTCCACTGGTCACAGGCCTCCAGTCTGAAAAGCAACCTCCACCACCACCCTCTGTCTTCTACCTTTGAGCCAGTTTTGTATCCAAATGGCTAGGTCTCCGTGTATTCCATGAGATCTAACCTTGCTAATCAGTCTCCCATGGGAAACCTTGTCGAACGCCTTACTGAAGTCCATATAGATCACATCTACTGCTCTGTCCTCATCAATCCTCTTTGTTACTTCTTCAAAAAACTCAATCAAGTTTATGAGACATGATTTCCCACGCACAAAGCCATGTTGACTATCCCTAATCAATCCTTGCCTTTCCAAATACATGTACATCCTGTCCCTCAGGATTCCCTCCAACAACTTGCCCACCACTGAGGTCAGGCTCACTGGTCTATAGTTCCCTGGCTTGTCCTTACTGCCCTTCTTAAACAGTGGCACCATGTTTGCCAACCTCCAGTCTTCCGGCACCTCACCTGTGACTATCGATGATACAAATATCTCAGCAAGAGGCCCAGCAATCACTTCTCTAGCTTCCCACAGAGTTCTCGGGTACACCTGATCAGGTCCTGGGGAATTATACACCTTTAACCGTTTCAAGACATCCAGCACTTCCTCCTCTGTAATCTGGACATTTTGCAAAATGGATTCTGGGTAATCC